>NC_133663.1:143745770-144045770 GCF_037893015.1 Macrotis lagotis | reverse complement strand
AATCTGATAGGTATGAGATGATACCTCAGAGTTGTTTTAATTTGCATTTCTCTAATCAATAATGATTTGGAGCATCTTTACAAATGATTATAAATAGCTTTAATTTCTTCATTTGAAAACTGTCTATTCATATCCTTTGACTAGCATTTGGAGCATGACTTGTGACCTTATAAATTTGATACATTTCTTTATATTTTAGAAGTGAGATCTTTATAAGAATTCCTAGTTATGAAAAATTAGAAGAAAATGTGAAAAATCTCATTGAAAAAATAACTGATATGGAAAACACATTTAGGAAAGATAATTTAAAAATTATTGGAATACCTGAAAGTCATGATCAGGAAAAGAGCCTTGACATCATTTTCAAAGAATTACTACAGGAAAATTGGCCTGATATTCTAGAAGCAGAGGGCAAAACAGAAATGAAGAGAATCCACAGATTGCCCTGAGAAAGAGGTCCCAAAAAAACAACCCCTAGGAATATTCTAGCCAAATTACAGAACTCCCAAGTCAAAGAGAAAATATTACAAGCAGCCAGAAGGACACAGTTCAAATATCGTGGAGCTGCAGTCAGGATCACACAGGACTTAGCAGCAACTACATTGGAAGCTTGTAGGGCTTGGAATATAATATACCAGAAGGCAAAAGAGCTTAGAATGCAGCCAAGAATGAACTAACCAGCAAGGCTGAATGTCCTCTTCCAGGGAAAAAGATGGACTTTCAATGAACCAGGGGAATTTCAAATGCTCCTGTTGGAATGGCCAGAGCCGAACAGAAGGTTTGATTTTCAGATACAGGACTCAGATGAAGCATGGAGATTGGGGGGGGGGGGGGGGGGATATGAGATAGACTTAATGATGATTAACTGCATGTATTCCAGTATAGAAAAATGACATTGATAATGCTCATATGACCCTTCTGATAATACTCATATGAACCTTCTCAGTCAATAGAGCAGGTAGAGGTAGCTTTTATAGTTGAAGCAAAGGAGAAAGCTGAATGTGAAGATAAAATATGGTATAAAAATGGAATCAGTAGAAAAAAAGGGAAATGTAGTGGGAGAAAGAAAAAGGAGAGGAGGAATTGGCTAAGATATTTCATATAATAAAATTTTTATTTATTACAATGAACTATTATAATAATATGGAAGGGGGAAAGACAAGGGGGAATGAGGGCCTCACTCTCATCAGAGGTGTCTAGGAGAGGAAACAATATACATACTCAATGGGGTATAGATATCTGGAGTAAGAAGGAGAGAAAGGGGACAGGGGGAAGGGGGGATATGAGTGATGGAGGAGAGGATGGACCATGGTGGCAAAGTGGTTAGATATAACACATTTTCTTTTTTTTTACTTTTTGCAAGTGGCTGGAATTGGAAGGCCTGTCTGGGACCATAGAGCTAGGTGGATGTTGGGTCTAAGGGGTGCTTTGGGGGCTTGGAGCCTCTTGGCCCAGAGCCGGGGATCTGTCTGCTGCACCACTCAGCTACCCTACAGTATAGTCAGAGGGAAAGAAGAGAGGAAATAAAGTACATGGTAGTGGAGAAATACGAAAGGAGGGAGTTGCAATCAACAATGGCAATGGTGGAAAAATCAGGAAGTAACTTTTGTGATGGACTTATCATAAAGAATGTGATCTACCTGCGACAGAGTTGTTGGTGTTGGAACAAAAACTCAAGCACATTTTATTATTATTATTATTATTTTTTTATTTTGGGGGGGTGCAGGGCAAATGGGGCTGGGTGGCCTGCCTGGGGCCGCATAGCAGGGTGATTTTTGGATGTCTGAGGCCAGATTTGGGCCCAGGTGCTCCTGGCTCAAGGGCTAATGCTCTGTCCACCACCCAGCCACCCCTACTATTATTACTATTTTATTTTATTTTGGGTCTTTTTTCCTTTTTTTGGTTTTTGCAGGGCAGTGGGGTTTGGGTGGCTTGCATGTCACATGGCTGGGTGATTGTTGGGTGTATGGGGCCAGATGTGGGCTCTGGTGCTCATGGATCCAGGGCTGGTGTTCTGTCCATTGCACCACCTGGCCATACCTACAATTATTACTATTATTTTTTTAATTTTAATTTTTTTCTCTCCCCTTTACTTTATTGCTCAAGTGAGTCTATATTTATGGGGGAGGGGGTATTTTGTTTACTCTTAAATAAGAATATTTTATTAATGTATAAAAATTATTTGTACAAAATGAGAATAAATATCAAATTAAAAAAAGAATTCCTAGTTATGAAGAATTTTTCTCAGTTTTCTGGTTTCCTTCTAATTTTGGCAACATTGATTTTATTAGTGTAAAATCTTTTTAATTGAATATAGTCAAAATTATTCATGTTGCAATGTATAATAAATTTTTTTTCTTGTTTGATCATAAATTTATGCATTTTTCATAGGTCTGATAGAGTATTTCTTGGTCTATTAATTTGTAGATAGTGTTCCCTTCATGTCTAAATACTGTACTCATTTTGACCTTATTTTGGTAAAGGGTGTGAGATGTGGGTCTGTTCCAAATTTTGCAATACTATGTTCCAGTTTTCCCAACAATTTTTGTCAAATATTGAGTTTGTATCCCTTGAAGCAAATGTCTATGGGTTTGTCAAACAGTCAATTACTGCAATCATTTACTACTATTTCAATTGAACCTATGCTATTCCTTTGATCCTTTACTATGTTTCATAACCAGTACCATGCAGTTTTGATGAAAGCAGCTTTATAGTATAGTTTTAGATCTGGTAGAGCTAGGCCACTTTTCCTTTACCTTCCCCCCCCCCCATTTCCCTTGGTATTCTTAAGGATTTTTTTGCACCAGATGAAATTTTTTTACTCTTTTTTCCTAGCTCCATAAAATAATCATTTGATTTTTTGATTGGTATGGCATTGATTAAGTAATTTTATTCGAGTAGAATTGTTGCTTTGATTATATGTGCTTGACTTAAACATGAGCAATTGACATTTTCCCCAACTTTTTACATCTGATTTTATTTATGGGTGAGAAGTGCTTTATAATTTTGTTCATACAGTTTCTGGATTTATCTTGGAATGTTGTCTATAGTTACTTTATTTTTTTTTTAGGTTTTTGTAAGGGAAATGGGGTTAAGTGGCTTGCCCAAGGCCACACTGCTAGGTAATTATTAAGTGTCTGAGACTGGATTTAAACCCAGGTACTCCTGACTCCAGGGCTGGTGGTTTATCCACTGTGCAACCTAGCCACCCCTACAGTTACTTTAAATGAAATTTTTCTTTCTATCTCTTGCTCTTGGGCTTTGTTGTTCATATATAGAAATGCTGATGATTTATGTGGGTTTATTTTATATCCTGCTACTTTTCAGAATTTGTTGTTTTAAGGAGTGTTTTTACATGATCTTCCTGGGTTTTGTAAGGATACATCATATCATCTACAAAGATTGAAAACTTTGCTTCCTCATTGCCAATTCTGATTCCTTGAATTTCTTTATCTTCTCATTCCTACAGTTGATATTTCTAATACTACATTTAACAGGGATGGTGATAATGGGCATCCTTGTTTCATACCCGATTTAACTGGAAATGCTCCAAGTTTATTCCCATCATATATAATATTTATTGTTGTTTGTAGATAGATACTATTTCTTACATTAAGGGAAACTCCATTTACTCTTCAACTTTCTAATGTTTTTATTAGGGATGCTTGTATTTTATCAAAGGGTTTTTAGAATCTATTAAGATAATCATATGATTTCTTTTGGTTTTGCTATTGATATGATCAATTATGTTGATTACTTTCCTAAAATTAAGTTATTTCCTCCTACCTGGTATAATTGCTACCTAAACATGATTCATTATCCTAGTAATAACTTGTTGTAGTTTCACTGTTAAAATTTAATTTAATATTTTTGCATCAAAGTTCATTAGGAAGATTGGTCTGTAATTTTCTTTGTCTCCTTTAGTTTTTCTTGGTTTAGGTATAAGCATCATATTGACGTCATAAAATGCATTTGAAAGAATTACTTCCTCTCCCTGTTTTTAAAATAGTTTATGTAGAATAGGAATTAATTATTTCTTAAATGTTTGATAGAATTTACCTGTAATTCCATTTGGACCAGGAAAACTTTTTCTTGGGGAGTTTACTGATGATTTCTTCATTTTATTTTTCTGAAATAGTTATTTCTGTATGTTATTTCCTGTTCTATTAATCTTGTCAGTTTGTCTTTTTTGTAAATATTTATCCATGTCTTTGAGATTATCAAATTTATTGGCATACAGTTTGTCAAATTATTTCCAAATTATTTC
The DNA here is from genome assembly GCF_037893015.1 of Macrotis lagotis. NCBI lineage: Eukaryota > Metazoa > Chordata > Mammalia > Peramelemorphia > Peramelidae > Macrotis > Macrotis lagotis. The sequence continues at coordinate 144,041,503 of NC_133663.1, read as the reverse complement.
TTTAATTCCCTCCTCATTTGTGGTTAGTTAACAATTTTCATTTTTGGTACTGGTAATTTGGTTATCTTCTTTCTTTTTCTAAAGCAGATTAATCAAAAATTTATCTATTTTCTTGGCTTTTTCATATAATCAACTCAGTTTTATTATTAGACCATTGTTTGTCTGTCTTCTGATTTTATTAATTTCTCCCTTGATTTTTCAGAATTTCTCATTTGGTATTTAATTGGGGATGTTTAATTTGTTCTTTTTCTTGATTTTTTAGTTTCTTACCCAAGTCATTGATCTCCTCTTTCTCTATTTTATTCATATAAGAATTTATAGATATAAAGTTTCCCCTCAAAACTTCTTTGCCTGCATTCCATAAATTTTGGTATGATGTCTCATTATTATAGTTTCCTAGTATATAAATATTGTTTTTCTTTCTGATCTACCCATTATTGAAAATTAAGGTACTTTGTTTCCAATTAGTTTTTGTTTATTTTTCCATGCCTCTTTATTACATATAATTTTTATTGCATCATGGTCTGAGAAATATGCATTTATTATTTCTGACTTTATGCATTTTATTATAAGGTTTTATGCTCTAGTACATTTTCAATTTTAGGATATGTGCCACATATTGCAGAGAAAAAAGTATATTCCTTTCCAACCCAAATATGCCTCTGATATCTAAGTTTCCTAAGATTTCATTCCCCTTGTTAATTTCCTTCTTGTTTATTCTGTAGTTAGATTTATCTAATTCTGAGAGAAGGACATTTAGGTCCCCTATTATTAAAGTTTTGCTATCTATGTCTCCTTGTAATTCACTCAGTTTTTCTTCTAGAAATTTGGATGCTATACCATTAGATGTATGCATATTTAATAATGATAGAGCATCATTGCCTGTGATGCCATTTAAGAAGATGTAGTTTCCTTCTTTATCTCTTTTAATGAGATCTATTTTTACCTTTGCTTTATCTGAAATCAGGACAAGTTCTGCTTTCACAGGTCAAATGGAAAAAATATTAGATTTTTTCCCACATAATACTATTCCAAATAAAGAAAAGCAATTATCATGCCCATTTTCCTAATTTTTCTTTTTTTTTAGTTCCTTCATCAGTTCTTTGTAAAGAAGGACTCAGATCTTTACAATCTCTGTCACCATATTTTGAATATACTCCATATTATTAATAATTTCCTTGTATCTTTGTAGGGAGAATTATGCTAGCACATTGAGTATAGTTAGATTTTGCCCAATCTGTTACTTGAAGCTCTATTTGTCTTAATGTGCTCCAAGATTTTATTAGCTTTTTTTTTTGTTTTACTGAATCACATGGTTAAAATGAACTGAGATTTCATACCACTATTTTTTTTTCAGAATAACAGAATCCACACTGAATTGTCAACTAATCCATAACTCTTTATCCTCTTCAAAAGACTAAAATGCATACTCTATCAAAATTTGGCAAAAATAAAAATAAATTATCACATAGTTATTCCATTCATCTCCCATTTTAGTAATCCTGTCAAAAAAGGAAATGAGTTTAGTTTCTCAGGCTCTGTGATTGCTGACACCATATTGATACTTTTTATTTACCACTTACCTCTCCAAATATCTGATTAATGATATATATATATATATATATATATATATATATATATATATATGTTAGAAACTTTTAAAGGAATTGAAGTCAGTGACTTTGACATTTTGCAAACTCTGTTCCCTTTCCCTATTTCTCTTTATACTTAAATTTTGTTAATATTTCCTCTTTCAAAATTATGAGGGTATTAGCTAAAAGGACAAAAGACATATTTGATGATAGTGGGATAGAAGCATCAGGTGAGGGTTTTTTATTTCTTTAGGAAAGAAGAGATATAGGTATATTCATAAACAGTACAAAATTATCATTTGAGAGGAAGAGATTGGAAATCTTGTTTATTTCTATGGAAATTCCCTCTCCCTGCCATTTAATAAAATTAAATACCAAGGAGTATATGAGTTCCCTCTGTATATCTCTTAATATCTTTTTTTCTGTTTTAGCTTGTGTAGTAGATACCTAATAGATATGTCTTTTTTCTCTCCCATAGTCATCTCCAAATGTTTATACTTAATGTATTCAGGTTCTTTTGCAATACAAAATTCTAAGCACTTGTGGGATAATTTAGAATACTCAAAAGCATTCAATGACTCCCATTTCCTAGGAATTAAAGTTAACTTTTCTTTTCCGAGTAATGGATGCAATTTTTATTTTAATATTAGCCTACCATTTTTACATTATTTTATTCTGCTGCTGATTTATATGCTACACTACACTAAAATGAACTTCTTTATCTGTGTTCTTTTGTTTTCTACCAGAGTTATCACTGCTGTTTCTATTTATAGATTTCATATTTAGTAGAATTCATATTTAGTATAGTAGAAAAAAGCAGTGGTTTTGACTTCAGAGGCCTTCGGTTGAAATTACCTCTGGTACTATCAGTGCAACCTTGAATAAGCAACAACCTCCATGGGTACCAACTTTCTTATCTTTAAAATTGAAGAAATGGACTAAATTGTTTCTGTGTTCCCTTCTCACTTTGCAACTAGATATTTAATTTATTAATTGAAATTCAAATACCTCCTGAATGAATACCTTTTTGATTTCCCCATCAGAAACTGTTACTCTTAAACTATGTATTGCAATTTGAATATATCTCTCTGATAAATGCATCTATGCAATTACTTTGTACCTTTTTATATTTATTTATGGATGTATTGGAAATAAATCCTCTTGTTTAATAAATTTGAATATAATTATTTTAAAGCAAACAAATGTAATGTTTAATTATTTGATCTGTCTTGCACCATCTACTTATGGTTTAAGACTTTTTAGAAAACTATTTTTCATGATAAAGTATAATATTTATTTGTACTATTCCTCTTAGGTTAGTGTAAATATGTAATTTAGGGTAGTTTTATTTTAAATTAATTGTTCTCAACATCTTAAACCTTACTATTAGATTGAAAATTAGTTATATATAGCCAAAGTGAAAAACATACTATTTATTCAAAAATTTGAACCAGTTTAGGTTTATAAACCAAGCTATTAAGTAAAAATTATTTTTATTTGAAAAAAAGATAAAAGAATCAGTAAAAATGATATGAGAAACTATTTCTGAATCATTTCCCCCAAATTTCCCAATTTTTTACCTAAATCAGACTTCAGAAAATGACTATAGAAAACTCTTCAATTTATTTTCACAAAACCACTAAGAAGATCACTTACACCTCATTGTAATATATACACAGCAAAATAATGAAATTTTAACCTTCAAACATTTTTCTATTACAAATCAATCCAGTTAGGCAAAAGGATTATTTTTATAAATAGATTTTTTTATAAAATTTATCATTTGCATTATTTTCTTCTTTTGAGTAAGTAATCATTTTTTTTGATGATTTTTAAACAAAAATAAAAATACACAAAAAAAGCAACTTCATGAAAAAACTCAGTAATCATCTGGGATTTGGAATCTGTAAATGCAAATTTCTTGACAGATAAAGCATTCAGTATTTATAGCACTAGCCTCCAGTTAGGAAACTTCATCTTTGTGAGTTTAAATTTGACCTCAGACACTTGTAAGGTCTATTGCCCTGGGAAAGTCACTTAACTGTTTATAACTGTTTATAAAATGAGTTGCAGAAAGATATGGCAAACCTCTCCAATTTCTTTGTTAAGAATGAAACTAAAAACAAAACAAAACAAAAAAAATCAGATCAGGAAGAACTGAACACAACTGAAAAATGAAGAAAATGAGAATTTTTTTTGTTATGGTAAGTATGTGCTTAAAGGGAATTCTTTAATGAAGAGAAGTAAAAAAAAACACAAAATTTATTCTGAAATTTTTTTTTACAAAATAGCAATTTTGTCCTTATCTACTAGGGTCAAAGCTTGGGATGTTTTTAGATCAGTTACTCTGAAATATAACTTTAATTTTAGTAATTATTGCTCCCCACCTAGAAATTAATCAGGGAATTCTCAAGATTATAGCTCAAATAACAATTGAGATGTACTATTTTCTTAAAAATGCAAAATATCTCAAATTAATTATTTTTATTAAACCCTCTCTCCAGGTTATTCCAGAAAAAAAGGAGAAATATCATTTTTACTGAAAACAATATTTCTCTCCTCTTTTAATATTAAACTTTATTCTCAAAAAGTTTGAAAAACATCATTGTCCCTACCTATATTTTACAAACTATAAAATACAAGTTTCAATGGCATCACCCACAGAGACTATATCTTTTAGAGGCACAGTCTCATCATCTTGAATGGACAAGACAACTAACCCAAATTCTCTGCTCCAATTTATCAATGAAGGGGAGAAAACTCTTCTGTAACTGACCTAAGTACATATTTTTTCACTGTTCATGTGAATATGAAACAAAAATTCAACCTATTAGCCCAATTGTTAGGTATTATGTATGCAATTAAAAACAAAATTTTTCATGTACTAAAACAATGAAAAAAGTAATAACAACCATTTCATAAAGATAAGTTATTCTCACTCTCTAGCTAGGGCAATTTATAGTTAGTAATTTCAAGAAAAGGAAATCAGAATGCCTGAGACAATGTTAATAATATAAATCAGTGACTAGGATTTGTAAATACTATGATTTTGAAGGACAAATGGAAGTATGTCTTATTGTCCTGTTCAGAGATTCAGGACAGTTTTCTTATCAAGCTTACCCATATTTATATCTAGGAATTTCTGAATTTTTAAAAATCTATAACAAATAAATTGTTTTCCAAAAAATTTTGGACCAATTAACCAATAATATAGTAGTTTTGCATGTATTTTTCTAAAATCCCTTCAATATTGACTATCTCCCTTTTAAATAATTTTTCTCTTTTATTAATTTATATAAATTCTTAAAGTGAGTTCAATCTATACTCATTTTATTTGTATTAACTTATATTTCAGTATTAGTATAAACATTTTCATGTCATTATTATTATTTTTCTTGATACTATATAATTATTTTAATGCATTTAATAACTTACATATCATGGGAAAACATTTAGTTATTTGAATTTTTGTGAGTTCCCAGATATTTTGATATCAGAATTTTATTAATTATTAATGCAAATTTTTTAAACACTAGTCGATGGTTCATTTATTTTTCTAGATGCTATTCCTTCTCTGTGTTGTTTTTTTCTTAAAAGTGATTTTTTTATCCATTAGTTCCCTTTATAGCCATATTTTTAAACAGCTGCTTCTTTTCTTCCTCAGTGAAATGATTTATGTTTTTGTCATCAGAATTCATCCTTGAGAGCTTCCTATGCCTCTGGAAACAACTTTCAAGCCATGGGATACATCCTTTTTCTGAATTTGTTGATATCTGCTCTTCTGAAGTTTTGTTTAAATTATACAATTCATGACCTCCAAGTTGATATTTCTAACAATTTATTTTTGTTCAAATAATTCTCCTTTATTGGCCAGGTTGTAATTTGGTCAATGATTTTTACTTATTGACTAGTGTGAAATTCAGTGAAGCAATTCATTTTTTGATTTCATTTACTTTCTAAATGATAATTTTAATTGCAATTATTTATATTAAAGGATGTTTTCTGTGCTTATTTGCATATGATAGAATGAGACCTTTTCTATTAAATAGAAAAATCCTCTTTCACTATCACATTCTGCCTTGATGCTAGTTTTTATGATGATATAGCATAATGATGGGGCATTAATTATGTTATGTAATATAAACAAAATATAATCATCCATTTCTTTCAACTAGATAATATATACCAAACACAATATTATCTCTGCTTCTTCCTACACATATTCTAAATAAAATCCTCTCCAAAATACTCCAGCTCATTGATGAAAGCATGTTCAGTAGATATATGTATTATAATTCATCCCTGATCCCTCATAATCTATTATTCTTATTTGAATTTATAGTTATAGAATATGACCAGGGAACTGAGTGATAAAATATCTTATAAAGGTTCACATGCCCTACATAGAACATAAAATCATAGGTTTAGAGCTAGGGTGGGAAGATTGTAGAGATTATCAAGTCCAAAAAGAGAGAGTTTTAGTGACTTCCTCACAGTAATATACAAGCAAAACTAGATTCCACAATTTCTTTTCTCTGAAATGTGCTTATTCTCTAATATACCACATGAGAACTATTGCAACTTCCTTATATACATGAAGTGCCTTTGTTAGAACTATTTGTATTCTTGGATATTTGCTATATAATCTTATTTAAAGCATCCCAGTAGGCATCTAAAATGCTTCATGATATCCAAAATCTTACAGAAATTGGAAAAGTTGAAAAGAAGTATAATATAGAAGATAGTTTATTAAGATTCAAGGAAATTTAGGGGAAGGAGTGAGTACATTTGAGACAAAGAGCATGACCAATGTAAAGTTTCAAAGATAGTGATTGACTGCCCCATGTGTGAGATAATTTTGATTCTTAGAAAATTGGAAAAGGGGCAACACACAATGAGGGCAGGTATGGAAATAAATTGGGAGAGGGTTAATAAAGGGTAGAACTAAAGTGATGTCTATGTAAATAAAGAAGAGATCAGATTGAGAGAGTTTATGTAAATATAAGCATCAAAATTTGCAAATATTCATATAAATATGAAATCATATAGGCACACACACATATATGTGCAATTTGGAAGAGTTTTAAGTCAATATAATGTTACAGTTTTTAAAATGAACAAATTTTAAATTTAAGAATAATTCATATCCACACATACACATTTATTGCTTTTTGCATAAAGATTTTTACATACTCCATTTCATTTCAATCTCACAGCAATCTTGTGAGGCAGATGAATTTATCATCCCTCTTTGCCTGTTAGTGAAACTGAGTCTAGGAAAGGTTATTTAATCTTTTTAAAGTCACAGAGAGGACTTCCAGCCAAGATGGCAGAGAGAAGACAGGCACAGTTGTAAAATCTCCTGATCTCTTCCCCATCTATCACATGAAACAAACCTCTTAAAAGAAATCCAAACCAGAAAACCCAGAAAGAAAAGCCAGGAGAAAGAACATCTACCTCAGGATTTCTCTCCCACAGCAGCCTTGGACGAATCTGGGCAGGTGAATCTGGGCTCAGAGGGAGGATCAGCCCCAGATCAGACAGATTAACAGAGGAATTGGAACCAGGAGTCTGAGGGCCTGAGAGCCGGACCTGCTGGATCAGTGATGGGGCTGGACAAAAGGGTCTTGGGTCCGCAGGGAAGCAGAGGCGCTGGTGTTGGTGCTGTCCCCCTGGAGCTCCGGGACCAGGCTGGGGGAAGAGTTCTGGTGCAGGAGAGCTGCAGGCACCATCCCTAGGCTCCTCAGGTCTGAGAAACTCTGAGGGCATGTCTCCATTGCAAAGAGGCCTCTCCTCAAACAAAGGCAAACTACTTCTGCCTCAGGCCCAGGTGTGTGAGCAGAAGAACCAGCCCAGCTGCAGAATCACCTCAGGCCAGGGTAAAGCCCAACATTGATTGAAGACAAAAGAATTCAATAGTTCTAACTCCTGCCTTCGGGCAAAGGGAGAAGGCCTCTCAACCAAGGTCACAGACACCCCAGAGAGGGCAACCAGTACCTCCTACTGGCCAGCCAGAGAAACTGCACTCAGTAAAGCCTTTAGAGATCCCAAGCCCAGGTGAACCAGCCCCACCCAACTCAAGGGCTTAGCATAATGAAGAAGGGTCAGTGGAAAGGTGGATCCATAGAAAAATTCCTGGAAGGGAAAGACCCCAACTCAGAGAGACCTGGAACCTCAGAGGAGAATACAATCTGGTCTCCAGTACAGAAAAACTTCCTTGAAGAAATAAGGAAGGAGCTTAAAAATTTGGGAGAGACAATACCTTGCAACAAGAAAACAAAACCTTAGAAAGTAGAATTGGACAAACACAAAAGGAGAATAAATCTCTCAGATCATCAACTGGAGAATTACAAAATGAGAATAATTCTCTCAGATACTCAAATGAGCAAATGCAAAAAGAAATTAATTCTCTCAAAACCTTAGTTGATCAAATGGAAAGCTCTTTCAAAAGTAGAATTGACCAATTGGAAAAGGAGTTGCAAAAGGTTAATGAAGAAAACTCTTCCCCCCCCCAAAAAAAATAATGGAGTCTACAGAAACTAATGACTCCACGAGACAGCAAGAGTCAGTTAAACAAAAACAAAAAATAAAAAAAAAAATAGAAGCCAATGTAAAATACCTCATCAACAAAACCACTGATATTGAGAATAGATCAAGAGGGGTAACCTGAAAATTATAGGATTTCCTGAATACATTGAAGAGAAAAAAAGCCTGGACTTAATATTACAGTATCTAGTGATAGAAAACTGCCCTGATATCATGGAATCAGAGGGCAAAGTAGTTATTGAAAGAGTACATCGATCCCCACCAGAAAAAGATCCTAAAATGAAAACACCAAGGAATGTTGTGGCCAAACTGAAGAACTATCAGATAAAAGAGAAAATCCTGCAAGCAGCCAGAAAGAAACAATTTAAATATGAAGGAGCCACAATAAGGATCAAGCAGGACCTGGCTGAAACAACTTTAAGGGATCGAAGGGCCTGGAATGAGATATTTAGAAAAGCATGGGAGCTTGGAATGCAGCCAAGAATCTACTTTCCTGCAAAGCTGAGCCTTCTCTTCCAAGGGAAAAAGATGGACATTTAATGAAATGGAAGAATTCCAAAAATTTCTGATGAAAAGACCAGAGCTAAACAGAAAATTTGGACATCAAACAAGAGGTTCAAGAGACACATGAAAAGGTAAAAAAAAAGGGGGGGGAGGTGGTAAAAGGAAAAAAAATGCTATCCAGTAATTTGAAACTGGCTATATCTCAGCATGGGGATAAAAAAAAAAAGATTTTCATAAACCTTGAGAAATGTAACTCTAACAGAGAGAATACACCTAGCCAGAAATGATGGACATTCATGACCTATCCATGAGACTACTACTCTCAGGAATTCGACTCTATTCCATAGAATATACAGAACTAGAAGGGAGAGACACTCAGAATTTTCTATGACTTAGATAGAAGGATCTAAAAAAAAAAACCATTACCACCCTAAAAAGGGGGACAGGAAAGATACGGGAGGAGGGAGGGGATTGAATGGGGTAAATCTCATTACAGTAAGAGGTACAAAAAAACGTATGGTAATAGTGGGGAAGAAGGGAGCAGAGGAGAAACACCTGAATCTTCTTTTCATCAGACTTGGCTTAAAGTCAACCTACACATACTCAGTTAACTTATAAAACATCTCACCTTTCAAGTACTAAAAGGCGAAAAGGGGAGGGGTGATGGAGAAAGGGAAGTGGAGTGGGGGAAATAAGGGGAAATAACAAAAGGAAGGGAAGGGAAAAGGGAAAAAGGGAAAGGCGAAAGAAAGGGGAGGGTGTGATATAGGAGGGCAAACACACTGAAGGGGGTGGTTTTCAGAAACAAAACACTGGGGAATATGGATAAAAAGGGGTAAGGGGAAAAATATAAACAGAATGAAGATAGCACAGAGGGCAATAAAGAATTAGTAATCATAACCTTGAATGTGAATGGGATGAACTCTCCCTTAAAATGTAAGCAAATAGTAGAGTGGATTAAAAACCAGAATCCTACAATATGCTGATTACAAGAAACTCATTTGAAGCAGAGAGATACATATAGAGTATAGGTAAAAGATTGGAGCAAAATATATTTTGCTTCAGCTGAAGTAAAAAAAAGAAGGGGTAGCAATCCTTATCTCAGACAAAGCAGCAGCAAAAATAGATAATGTTAAAAGAGATAAGGAAGGAATCTTTATCCTCCTAAAAGGTACCATAGACAATAAAGTCATTTCAATATTGAATGTATATGCACCCAGAGGGACAGCACCCAAATTCTTAGAGGAGAAGCTGAAAGAATTACAGGAAGACATAGACAGCAAAACTCTACTAATGTGAGACCTCAACCTCCTGCTATCAGATCTAGATAAATCGAATCATAAAACAAACAAGAAAGAAATTAGGGAGGTAAATAGATTGTTAGAAAAAATTAGATATGGTAGACTTATGGAGGAAACTGAATAGGGATAGAATGGAATATACCCTTTTCTCTGCAGTACATGGAACTTATACAAAAATTGACCATGTACTAAGCCATAAAAACCTAATGATCAACTGCAGAAAGGCAGAAATAGTAAATACATCTTTCTCAGATCACAATGCAATAAAAGACATATGCAATACTGGGTCAAGGAGATACAGACCCAGAACAAATTGGAAACTGAATAACCTCATTTTAAAAAATGAGTGGACCAAAAAACAAATTATAGAAAGAATTAACCATTTTATCCTAGATAATGATAATAATGAAACAATATACCAAAACCTATGGGATTCATTCAAAGCAACTCTCAGGGGATATATTATAGCTCTCAATGCTTATATAAATAAATTGGAGAAAGAGGAAATCAATGAACTAAACATGCAACTAAAAAAATTAGAGAAAGAACAAATAAAAAATCCCCAATTAAGTACCAAATTAGAAATTCTAAAAATTAAAGGAGAAATTAATAAAATTGAAAGCAAAAAACTATTGAATTAATATAGAAAACCAAAAGTTGGTATTATGAAAAAAACCAATAAAACTGATAAACCTCTGGTCAATTTGATTAAAAACAAGAAAGAAGAAAACCAAATTGCCGATATCATAAATGAAAAAGGTGAACTCACCACCAATGAGGAGGAAATTAAAGTAATAATTCAAAATTATGTTGCCCAATTCTACGCCAATAAATTTGATAATCTAAGTGAAATGGATGAATATTTTAAAAAAATATGAGTTTCCCAGGTTAAATGAGAAAGAGATTAAATACCTAAACAACCCTATCTCAGAAAAAGAAATTCAACAAGCCATTACTAAACTTCCTAAGAAAAACTCCAGGGCCTGATGGATTCACCAGTGAATTCTACCCAACATTTAAGGAACAATTGGTTCAAATCCTATATAAACTCTTTGGAAAAATAGGGAAAGATGGAACTCTGCCTAACTCTTACTATGAAACCAATATGGTACTGTTACCTAAAACAGGAAGAGTTAAAACAGAGAAAGAAAATTGTAGACCTATTTCCCTGATGAATATAGATGCAAAAATCCTAAATAAAATCTTAGCAAAAGGACTACAACAAGTCATCACTAGGATAATACTTTATGATCAAGTAGAATTTATTCCAGGAATGCAGGGTTAGTTCAATATTAGGAAAACTGTTAGTATACTCAATTATATCAACAACAAAACTATCAGAAATCATATGATATCATTAGATGCTGAAAAAGCTTTTTGACAAAATACAGCATCCATTCCTATTAAAAACACTAGAGAGTGCAGGAATAAATGAACTGTTCCTTAAAATAATTACCAGTATCTATCTGAAACCATCAACATGCATTATATTCAATGGGGAGAGGCTACAGGCATTCCCAATAAGATCAGGGGTGAAACAAGAGTGCCCATTATCACCACTACTATTCAATATGGCATTCGAAATGTTAGCAACAGCAATTAGAGAAGAAAAAGAAATTAAAGGAATTGGAATTGGGAAGGAAGAGACAAAACTCTCACTCTTTGCAGATGACATGATGTACTACCTAGAGAATCCCAAGAAAGTATCTAAAAAACTACTGGAAACAATTAGCAATTTTAGCAAAGTTGCAGGTTATAAAATAAACCCTCATAAATCCTCAACTTATCTATATATGTCTAGCAAGAAACAGCAGGAAGAGATAGAAAGAGAAATCCCATTCAAAGTAATCTCAGACAATATAAAATATTTGGGAGTCTATTTGCCAAGACAGACTCAGAATCTTTTTTGAAAACAATTGTAAAACACTTCTCACACAAATTAAATTAGATTCAAATAACTGGGCAAATATCAACTGCTCATGGATAGCTAGAGCTAATGTAATAAAAATGACAATTCTACCAAAACTAAATTATCTGTTTAGTGCCCTACCAATCAAAATTCCAAAAAATTACTTTAACGAGTAAGAAAAAATTGCAAGTTAAATTCATATGGAGAAATAAAAAGTCAAGAATTGCCAGGAGCTTAATGAAAAAAAGTGCAAAAGAAGGTGGCTTAGCCCTACCCGATCTAAAATTATATTATAAAGCATCAGTCATCAAAACTGTTTGGTATTGGCTAAGAAATAGAGTGGTAGACCAGTGGAATAGACTAGGTGTAAAAGCAGGAGATGATTATAGTAATCTGCTGTTTGATAAACCCAAAGAGTCCAGGCATTGGGATAAAAATGGCCATTGGGATTAAAACTCCCTCTTTGATAAAAATTGCTGGGAAAATTGGAAGTTAATATGGAAGAAACTTAGATTAGACCAACACCTCACACCCTTTACCAAGATAAGATCTACAGGACATAGACATAAAAAACAAAATTATAAGCAAATTAGAAGATCAAGGACTAGTCTATCTGTCAGATCTATGGAAAGGGGAACAGTTTATGACTAAGAAAGAGTTGGAGAACATCACCAAAAACCAATTAGATGATTTTGATTACATTAAATTAAAAAGTTTTTGCACAGATAAAATCAACGTAACCAAAATCAAAAGAAATGTAGTAAATTGGGAAACAATCTTTTCAACTAATGATTCTGACAAAGGACTCATTTCTAAAATCTACAGAGAACTGAGTCATATTTTTCAAACAAAAAGGGATTCCCCAATTGACAAATGGTCAAAGGATATGGAAAGGCAATTTACAGATGAGGAGATCAAAGCAATCCATAGCCATATGAAAAAAATGCGCTAAATCAGTAATTATTAGTGAAATGCAAATTAAAGCTTCTCTGAGTTACCACGTCACACCTCTCAGATTGGCCTGTATGAACAGGAAGGATAATGATCATTGTTGGAAGGGATGTGGGAAATCTGGGACACTATTACACTGTTGGTGGAGCTGTGAACTCATCAACCCTTCTGGAGAGCTATTTGGAACTATGTCCAAAGGGCAACAAAAATGTGCATACCCTTTGACCCAGCAATACCACTACTGGGTCTATACCCTGAAGAGATGAGGAAAAAGGGTAAAAACATTACTTGTACAAAAATATTTATAGCAGCCCTGTTTGTGGTGGCAAAGAACTGGAAATCCAGTGAATGTCCTTCAATTGGGCAATGGCTGAGCAAACTGTGGTATATGTATGTCATGGAACACTATTGTTCTATTAGAAACCAGGAGGGAAGGGATTTCAGGGAAACCTGGAGGGATTTGCATGAACTGATGCTGCGTGAGATGAGCAGAACCAGAAAAACACTGTACACGCTAACAGCAACATGGGAGTGATGTTCAACCTTGAAGGACTTGCTGATTCCATCAGTGCAACAATGGGGAACAATATTGGTCTGTCTGCAAAGGAGAGTACCATCTTTATCCAGATAAGGAGCTGTGGAGTTTGAACAAACTACAAGGATTATTCCCTTTAATTTAGAAAAAAATCAGATAGCTTATTGTCTGATCTTGTCACCTCTTAGACTTCTCTTCTCTTTAAGGATATGATTTCTCTCTGATCACACCCAATTTACATCAAGGTACAACATGGAAACAAAGTAAAGACTGACAGAGTGCTTTCTGTGGGGGGGGTAAGGGGGAGGGAAGCAGGATTGGGGGGAAAATGTGAAACTCAAATAATATCTTTAATAAAATTCAATAAAAAAATAAAGTCACAGAGATAGTTACCATCTGAGATGGTATTCAAATCCAAAACTCTCTAATCCAAGTGAGAAGGGTGGTAGCAGGAAGGAGTGAGGGAAAAGATAGGAAAAAAGGAGGAAAGAACAGAATAAAGGAAAGTAGAGGGAAATATCAACATCTAAGAAGAGTAAAAAATAGCAATAGATTAATAGTATATGATTAGAAGAATTTCTACCATGGATAAATGCAAAAAGGGACAGTTATTTTAAGATGTTGAATAACAGAACTTTTTACCCTTCAAAAAAAAATTCCATGTGATTTTCATCTATTTTGGTAATGAGTAAAATCACCATTGGGGATAACCTAAGATAGATAAGACAAAAAAGGAAAGAAGCTTGAATAAAAAAGTAAAATGAGTGAATTGAATATCATGCCTTCTTTTCACCTCTTCGTTTTATTCTCTTAAAATCATTCTTGAGACCAATGGTAGTTTCCTTTGGTTTTGTTGGAAGGCTTTTTCAGCACTGGGTTGTATCTTTGCATTTATAAACCTTTTAATGAAGTTATCATTGGGCTAATTGGGTTTCTTTGTTGTGTGACAAGGGAAAGATCTTTTCTTCTAAAGGGTCTAATCTTTTGATTATATCATTACTATGATTAAGTAAGAGACCTGTTACCTCTTTTACCTCCAACATACCCATATCCCACTGAAGTTGTTATCTAAAAACATTTTATTTGACTTGCTTTAGTGCTGTCCTAAACATGAAAGGACATTATATATTTTTTAAAAAATGAGAATTTAAAAAACATGAACTTTGATAGAAAAACATTAAACTATTACCTGTAAACCAGAAATACTATATAATAAGTATATTAACTTCTGATGAAGAAATCCATAATCTATTTTGTACTTTCTCCCTTTCTGATCTTTTTAGGGTCAGCAAATAATCTTGTAGAGTTGATGTTAAGGGAGTAAACATGACTTAGTTGGGAGTGTGTGCAATATGATAAGAGTATCAAACTATCTCTCTCACAATGTTTTATTTAATTAAGACAAGTTTCAAACACATAAGCCCAATTTGGGAATAAGATTGTTCAGCTACAGTTATTTGTCCCCCTCATCAATTTCCTAATAAATAGCTCTACAATTTCTCACTAGGCACATGGGACCTCCTTCACCTTGAGAAGTTTAGGATATGTATGCTGCTGCTCTCTGTTGTATTGTTAGGAAAGTAAATGTGTTGAATTTGAGTAGATAATTGTATAGCTTAGGAAAGACGGTGTATATATTATTTTTCTATTTCATTAAAAATCAAAAACTTTGAAATAATATGTCCTCCCATGAGTCAGAAATGTGTTACTATTTTCTTGTGTTATCAGTAAAATATTGTATACTCTTATGGGCTTGAAAATAAGATCAAGAGGGGTGGCTAGGTGGTGCAGTGGATAGAGCACTGACTCTAGAGTCAGGAGTACCTGAGTTCAAATCTGGCCTCAGACACATAATAATTACCTAGATGTGTGGCCTTGGGCAAGCCACTTAACCCCATTGCTTTGCAAAAACTAAAGAAAAGAAAAAAGAAAATAAGATCAAGAATTAGAAAATAAAGATTTGCACTGATCATATATTGAAAATTTCTTCCTTATGTCCATTTTGAGACATGTGTGGTAAGTATTAAAATATGTCTTAACCAATAAATTAATTAACAAGAACTTATTAATCATCTACTATATGAGAGACACAGGATTACATACCATCAACACAAAAGGATAAAAACTAGAATCCTATGCTATTCTCTGGAGAGATTTAAGAAAAGATGTGGAGAAAAAAGAAATGAAGTTGCTGATTTTTAAATGACTTTTTTCAAAGAATTTAGCCATGAAAAGGAAAGCTCTCTAGGGCAATTATTAGCAGACATAAATGGATTGTTTGGAATTTTAAGCATGGAGAGATCTATGCCTGATATAAGCAACACCTAGTAGATAAGAAGAGATTGAAAGTTTGTGAGAGAGTGTAAATTATAAAGAAATCAATTTGAAGGGAAAAAAGTGGGATAGGGTGGGATCATTTGTTCATATAAAGGATTTACTTGTGCTTGGAATGTGCTTCATTCATTGAAATGGGTAAAGAATGGGGGGAGAAGGAAGCTATCTGATCAATATGAGAAGGTGAAGAAGGGCAAAAGATAAAATAGAATAGCTTAAATTTTTTCAGTAAAATATGAGGCTAATTTTTAGCTGAGAAGGTGGGAGAGGGGCATGCCATGGGAGGTTTGGAGATGGATAAAATAGTTAGAAATGTCACTCTGCTTAGTTAGTGGGACAATTAAGTAGATAATTGCTTTGCCATCTTGAGGTCCCAGGTGAGATTGTGTAGCTTGGATTTGTACTGCTCACAGTCAACAGAATTTTGTGAATTTTCTACAACTTCATTCAGGCCCACATAATTGGTAGTAAATAAACAAAGAGTGGGTGTAATCCAAGCCTGATGCTTGGAAAGGCAGGGAAAGCAATAGACTACCCTAGCAGAAAATGAGAGAAGAGTTGAACTGTTTTATCGAAGTTTCAAGATGAGGAATAAGAAAGAGTATAGCAATGTAAGGATGATGACCTTGGGAAAAAAAGTAAGAAGAGGAAAAATTTATAGTGAAAATCAGATGAGTGAAAATTAAAAACATGACTAAGGGTTGAAAGTCAAGAGGGAAGAGGGAAATGTCATGACAATAGATTGTGATCAAATAAGAAATTTCAGAGTTAATGAACATGGAAGTGAAAAACTTATAGGTAACTGATTGCCAGCTCAGAATTATGGCCTTCATTATATATAATTGAGTGGGAAGGTGGAATGGGGGCATAACAAAAGAAAAGATTGATGAACTAGAAAACTTTTGGGGAAATCTCAAAATGTATGTTTAAATTCACTGGCTAAAGGTCAGGAGTTGGGGAAAAGAGAAAGACTGTGAGTCAGGTACTTAATAAATTGAGAAAAAAAGTGTCCTAAATGGCTTCAGTTAAACACTTAACAAAAATTGATGGAATGATATTCAGAGAAGAAAAATGTATTGAATAATGTTTGAAGGACAGTCTAAAAGTGACAACTGGGAGCTAAGCGCATTACAATTTCATCAACACAAGTAATGAACAAAGATTATGACAAAAGAACAACCAATTTTATAATGTCTTGTCAGGAAATCTGCATTATCAGCAAGAAACCATCCTTAAATCCTCTACTTCTAGTGCTTTTGCTTTGTTGATCAATTGCCCAAGTTATTCTGTACTTAGCTTCTTGGACACAGTTACATGCATTTTTGCTTCTTGTAATTAGAATGTGAGCACCTTAAAAGCAAATATTTTTGCTTTTCTTTGAATCTTTAGCATTTAACTTCATGTACTTAGTACCTAGTACAATAGTACAATATTTAATGACTTAGTGAATAAAAGGAAATAGAAGGAGCACAAAAGGGGAAAAAGTGTTAAAATGAAAAGTTTGCTATCTTTGGAGCAAGCTTTTAAAGAATAAAATGTAAGGAGTGAGTAACGTTAGAGGTTGATATTTGGGATTGGAAGGACTTAAGGTGCATAGTTAATAGGGTTGGAGCTTTGTATAATGACAAAAAATTGTTTCAGATTCACTGAGCTAAGGAAGCTATGACAGAGTAGGAGTTTGAAAAATCACTGGAGAATTTAATTCAGTTAGGTCAGCATCATCTCTAAGATTTTGACCTCAGTTGGAAAAACTGCAATTGGGTAGAGGTAGGGAGTGGTACCATTGTAGAAGCAGTGTCAAATGAAGTGATTGATAGAGATGGATTTATAGGTGACAACAAGGTTCTGGCAGGGACCATGGTAGAATGGCTTTTCCAGAAGCACAAGTGTCTAAGACACTATCCTCCTTCCCTGATTAGTTCATCCCTTCTTAATTATTTGACTCAGAGGTGTCAACTAGTGGAGATAGAATTGTAGTAGATGTAGGGGTTGCTGAAAGGGAGCATGGAATGGTTCTTCCAAGAAGATTACCTTCTAGAATGCTCTCCCTTCTTCACTGGCAGGAGGAATTTACCTCTTTATTACATGAACTGCAATCTAATATTATCTCCCTCAACCTGAATTTATGCAATTGATTTTAAAACTTTATATTTACCTATATTTAGCATATAGAGGGATGGATATGGTATCAGACTCGTGAGTTTAAATGCTGTCTCTGACAATTAAAAGTTGTGTTACAATGGACAGGTTCAACCACTTTGAATCTTAGTTCCTTATTTTGTAAAATGAGAAAATAATTCCTTTTGTACCTATCTCCACAGAGTTATTATGAAAAAATAAAAAATATAAATGCTTTACAAAAATTAAAGATCAGTATATATATATATATATATATATATATATATATATATATATATATATATATATATTGGATAACAAAGTGGCAAAAGGATAGAGTATCAGGTCTGGAGTGAGGAAGACTCATCTTCTTGAGTTCAAATATAACCTCAGACTCTTTCTATCTGTCTGACACTGAGCAGGTTATTTAATCATATTTGCCTTAGATTTTTTATCTGTAAAATGAGCTGGAGAAGAAATAACAAACTACTTGAGTATTTTTGCCAATAAAACCCCAAATGGATTATGAAGAGTCAGATGTGACTGAAATGACTGAATAGCAAAACAATGACAAATATTAGTCATTAATAAATATTATAGAATATGATAATTATTTTACCATATTATATTCAGCTCATCATTCTAAACTGTTTGAAACTTCCTGTATCTTAAGTATTTATTAGCTCCACTTTTGATATCTCTTCTATAAATATGATAAACCTACCATCTATGCCTTTATTTAAGTAACTGATAAAATGCTTAAGAGTATAGGGCCAAGAAAAGACCTCTGGGGCTAGAGCCCAGTGTGCTGCCAAGTTTACTTTGGCTCATTATACAAGTATTCTGGGGTCCTGTCATTCAAACAATGCCAAATCTAATCTAAATGTACTTGAAACTAGCCCACGTATTTCCAGCTTGTACAGATGTATAGGATAGTCTTTGGGTGGCCTTTTTCTTGGCCAGTGATAACTGTGACTCACTTTATAATCTGAGGTACTGCTGAGGTATGGGTTTGTGCCTGTAGAAATGAAAATAAATGATGGACCCATACTAACCCTGTGTGGGATTTAGTATTTATTGTATACTGAAACCACCAGTCCAACACAATTTCAAGAGTCTTTTCCTAAGTACTGGAAGAAAAATACTTCCATTAAATATCCTGTATTGTAAACGTTTTTTGTGCTTGCCTGTAAATATTAGTTTTCATTAAAGTAGATAATGCTTTTACTCTCTAGCTAGTAAAATTTAAATCATGTCTCTTATTCATTCCAGACGTACGTTAGGAAACACTCTAAGCTTATAAATTGCAAGGAAGATGCAAATTTTTATTGAAAAAGAGAGGCTCTTCATCTAGGATTTTACTTTAACAATTAAATCACAAGACTGTTCCCTATGTTTGGTAAGAAAAGCATAATAAAGCATGTAGATTATAAGTACTCGGAACTTCTTTTCTGTCCTTGAAAAGTCCAGTATTTTCTCCCTTTATAAATTTTGTTAAAACAAAGCAAAAAGGTCACTGGGTTCCTCACAATCTCTGTTTTTGTTGGTTTGTTTGCTTTCAAAATGAAACTAAATTCTTTCCAAGTTATCATTATGAATTCAGACTTACTATTCATGAGCTCAGCCATAACACTCTACTACCTAATCAGTCCTCCCAAATATTCAATATTAGAACCAAAAGAATCTTTACTGAGAAGTAAAGTTAGAAGCAGATTTTTTTTCCATTTATAAGAAAAAACAACTCAGCCACTAAGAATACTCACATAAAAAGCAATTCTGCTTTACAGCAGGAGTTGGGGACTGCCACTCTGTAGTGGTCTGGCATTGCTGGAAATTCAACAAATCTAGGAACTTTTAAGGGGTGAATTAATTAAATGATTGATCAAATACATCCCATGAATGATGTTTTAAATAGCCAAATGGCCCTTGGCAAAAAAATATATCCTTCACCTCTGTTTTAGAGAATCAGTTCTTAAGATTTGCTACTGTCTCAGAAATCATGAGCACTGACAAATAAGACATTGAGTCATGATTGAACAAGAAGGAATGTTAGAAAACAGTTACATTACAGCAACATGCTCTTAGGACCTGGTTAGCTATGATCTGTTTTTCAATAAAATTTACTTGAAAACATAAATTATATTTAGGAGTCTGCTTTCAGTTTTTAGTAACATATTGGTTATTTTTATTGCTGATATATAGGTCCTTGGACATAGTTCCAAATTGTTCTCCAGGATGGTTGGATCACTTAGAAATTTCACCAGTAATTCATCAATATTTCAATTTTGTCACATCTCCTCCAACATTTACCATTTTCCCTTTCTGTTATATTAGCCCATCTGATAGATATGAGGTGATGTCTCAGAGCTGTTTTAATTTGCATTTCTCTAACTGTGATAGAGCAATTTATTATTTTTAAACACTTTTTTATATAACTATAAATATTTTTTATTTCCTCTTCTGAAAATTGTTTGTTAATATCCCTTTAACCATTTATCAACAGAGGAATGGCTTGTATTCTCATAAATTTGACAGTTCTCTGCATATATGAGAAAGGAAACATTTACCAGATAAACACTGTAAATTCCACCTCTCTTGACTACATTGGTTTTGTTTAAACAAAACCTTTTTAATTTAATGTCATCATACTTATCCACTTTATATTTCATAATTCTTACTGTTTCTTATTTAATAATAATTTCCTAATTTCATAGAAATGACAGGCAAAATTTTCCATGCTTCCCTAACTTGTTTATGATATCTCCCTTTTTTGTCTATAAAAGCATACCGATTTTAACCTTTTTTCAGTATACAGGGTGAGGTCTTTGTCTTTACCTTGTTTCTATTGAATTTGTTTTCTAGTTTTCCTAGCAATTTTTGACATGCAGTTTGTTCTTATTCCCAAAGCTTGGAACCTTTGGGTTGTCAAATAGTAGAATACTATGATCATTTAGTACTGTGTGTTATATACCTAATCAATTCTATAGATCCACCACCTTATTCTGTATCAGTTTGTATTAAGACCTATAATTTAACTCAATTACTTCATTTTACATAGCATTTGACATGTTATAATTGAATCAATTTAGGTCAATCATAATATTCCCCATTTTCATCTACCCTTGTCATCTCTGTGCTATTGCTCACATCATTGTATATACCCCAAATTGACTAAATTCCCAGTTTTTTTACCTATAAGTGCATTACTTTTATAACTTCATTTAAGAATAATTCAGTTGTTTGAGGGAACTTTCAATTAGAGCAAAGCCCACTGACACAGTGGCAAATATCACTATCATGGGAATGGTCCTACTATGGTCAAATCTCAGGGAGTTCACTCCTAAACTGTGGGCATCATGTATAAACTTTGACTTCCTTTCCTTTGACTTCCCCTGGGTACTGTATTCTAAACTACAACCTAGGAAGGCTACCATAAGAGAAACAGCTCTATATGCTCCTGGAATATCTTAAAACCAGATGTTGGTGTCCTTGAGAGGAAACAAGAGCCATTTCATGCTAATTATTTATCTTATAGTTGTGATTTCTCCTTTATATCAAAATCCACCTTAAATATCCTCTTTCAAAATTTAGTACTTTGGCCATGTAAATTTATTAATTATATTCTATCTTTGTGTATATATCTTATCATTCTAGTATGTCTCTCTTACCTGTACCTTAGCTCATTTTTGTTTCTCTAACAGTGAATGTCTTATATAGAATAAGCATATAATAAATACCTGTATTGAATTTGAGATAAAAAAGAAATAGAATGAACCTCAGAAAGTAAATCATTTGCCATAAATGAATTAATGGAGTCTATAATCCATTTCATCCTTCACCCTTTCCAGTAGAACTATGGTCACATATAACTGGCTTTTTGGCTTTTTTTTTTCATGTTCTCCCCGCCCCCCCCCCCCCCCCCCCCCCACAGGTAAACTCAGCTTTAGGAATCTGTTTTTAGAACAATTCTATCTGCCACAAATATATGGAGACTATAACCTGTAACCAGGATCAACAACATAGGTCACTAGGCATATATAATATTGATTCATAAGGTATGGCAGGAAAATAAATTCCTTGCCCCTCTGAGTAATAGTTTCCTTGTGTTATCACCTCTTATGGCTACCAAATATAGTCATTCCCTGCAATTTCCTTAGCACTAATAAATGGAAAAAAATAAAATAATATGTAACACAACAAAGAACCAATCAAAAATGGCAAGTGGTAGTCATGAATATCTAGCTTGGACTTCTTGAACTATGTTTGAACCCATAGGAGATGCATACTAAGTTAGTCAAGAAGGCTATAATGAAGCACCAGGAGAGTTCCTTTAAAAAAATTTAGATGCTTTTAACCCAATTAGTTTTATCCAATTTCCGTGATTATGCAGTGGGGAAAACTTCCTAATACTCATTTTATACTTCCCATCTTGTACTTTTCTTCTTTCCCAAGTTTTACCAATTGACATCTTTTGTATTGAATCTTCACTGCAATGTCTCTCTCCCTCAGTTTTCTTTGCTGTCCATGTCCATGTTTCAGCTATGAGTTACTTAATTTATTTCTCTTCCAACACAAGTTTAATTTAAAATCATGCTGCCTTTCTCACTATTCAGAAAATATTGCAATTTCAGGCAGAAAAATCTGAATGCATGGGGTTAAATTTGAGTCTTGAAATTTTTTCCCCATAGATACACAGGGTTTTAATAGGACCAACAGAAGACAACAGTAAAGATGTTTGAACTTCTGCATTTGTTTGTTGTGGTGAGGGCAACCAACAAACCACAAATGTTATACAACTAGGGAAGTCTAGTAAAAATTTACTGTGAGGGAGTTGAGGGATAATGTAAAATCCAGAGGGCAGATTGCAACATATTCGCGGAAAATGTGGGTAAGCCAGAGAGAGAGGAATTTGGCTGAACATCAAACTGATATAAAGCTATGTTAGTGTCGGACAGCTAAAGTTTTAGAGCTGGAGTTCTTGACCTGGGAAGAATGTATGGTTTTAAGGTCTATAATCTTGAAGTAAGTAAAATTTAGCATCCATCATGAATATAGTTTATGAGCCATATTAATACTAGAAGTATTTATGATAAATTTGTTTTTTAATTTTCAAGATAATTATACTTTATTTTCAAAACAATTGCCTTCCATTATAAGCATATGAATTTCACTATGAACATTTATAATATTCTGTGAAGGTATCCATATACTTTACTAGTCAATCAATATATTTGAAAAAGTTAAAATTCTCTAATGTAGAGTAAGGAGTATAGATTGTGTAAAAGCAAAACTGGAAGAAAATAGGTAGATGATTATGTCATGACCTACCAAAGCTAATTATAATTACCTTCCTTAGAAAACTTTTGATTCTTCAAAATTGTGCATGTGTATAGGATAAGAGGAAGGAAACAATGACTTATCCAGCTAGAATAGCATAACTCTTTAGTCTCTTTGAAGTACTCAAAGGAACAAATATTAACCTGTGGGGTCCAGGATCTGACATGTAACACTCCTGGTTGATATGAAAAAGGAGTCATTATAAGTAGTTGTGCTAACAAAGCAGTAAATCATTGAAATCATCACTTCTATACTACAGAATAAACTGGTTGCTCTGTCTCAGTTGACAAAAATATAGTTACAATGCTTGTCATTATCCTTTAGGCTATGTGAGAAGGCAGTCCCCTTTGGAAATTTATATTAAAAAGCTTAATATTTAATTAAATTAAATAATTAAAAAGCTTAATATTCATTAAGTACTTGGAATCTGTCCGTTATATTCAAATTCAAAACTATAATTTTGTTGCAATTGTTCCATAAACACATCTACAAATTGTCGTTGGTACAGTTGTTTGTTTTCTATTAGTTCTTTTTGGACAGGACCTATGATTTTATTGGTATAGGTAACTCCCAAGGAACATTTTTCTGCTACCAGCAAGTTAGGCACTTGCTCTTTTTGAATTCAGAAAGACTCACTCTCATGAGTTCAAATCATTTAACCCTGTTAGTCTCATTTCCTCATCTGTGAAATGAGTTGGAGAAGAAATTTACTAAAATGACTCAATAGCAGCAGGCCAACTCTGCAATTTATATAGCAGAAAGGTAGCTGGAACCATTACATAAATAACTGACTTATGTCACACAACCAGAATATGTTAGAAGTAAAATAAAAGTTTTTTCTTCTTAATTTAAAAAAATTCTATTATACTATATTTCTTCCCAATTAAAATCAATAACATGAAAAATTGTATTTGCACACAATTGTTGAAATAACCAATTATTTAAACTATTCATGTTGCTTGCTTTGGTTACCAATAGGTGGTACCAGGTTTTACTGTATTAATTAAAAGGCTTTTTTAGTGTGTAGGTGTTTGGAGGTGGGTACTGTTACAATAAAGAGTATAATACTGTTAAAATAGAATAAGATTCAGAAAGTCCTCATCATGTTCTTTTGGATCATTTACATTAATTTGAACTTTTAACTCATTAATCAAAATGCTATATCTATAGGGTTTCATAGAGTTCTTGGTCTTACAATCCCATTTATTATAATTTGAGTTTAACTACACTTATTTGATATGTGAATATTATATTTATTAATGAATAAAATAAACAAAATATATAAACATGTATATCATTTTTGCAATTATTAGTAGTATTAAACATCTATTTCTTTTATTACTAAAATATGTTCTCTTGGGGAATGATATTAATACATTAGTTTTCAAAGAATTGAAAATATAAAATACAGAGAGTGATGCAGAAGCATAAAGATTTTTGAGAGTAGAAAGCAACATATCACTAATAAGGAACTTAAGAAAGTATAGAGTTATTAGAGATGAATATTGGCTCTCTACAGTCAATTCTGCTTGGTCTCAAGTCCAAAAAGCAAGATGGCCTGAATAGATATTTCCACCTCCAAACACTGCTTTCCAAACTCTTTACGTGTGAATGGCACATTTTAAAATTTTATCAGTCTTGTTAACATCTTCATATTTTCTTAAGACTAGTGTGCCATTCATACAATTTTTTAAAAAGAAAGTCTAGTGCTAAAACATTCTCAGCATACTATTTTTAGAACATTTGTAAATTCAACTATTACTCCTATCAATGTTATACTATATAACGTCTATTAATAATATTTAAAATAATCTGCAATAAATTTATTATCAATTTATTTAAATATAATAAATAAATTTATAATTATTTATAATATTTATAGTAAAATAATAATATTTTAAAAGTATTTACCCCAGAGTTTCTCCTGTGTTGTTCATTATTTTGGTAAAGAAATAAGAAAATTAAGAATCATGTTTTTAGAATTAATGACAATTTAAATACCATTATTTTATTATCCATAAATTAAAATACACAATTTTGCATGATTAAGACTATATTTTAATAACTATTAGTTAAGTTAATGAAAATTAGACAGAAACTTTCCCCCTATTCTGCTCTTTTTTTCTCATTTTTATTAATTTTTTCTCATTTTTCTAACATTAGTGTGATACTCTAGAAATAGGATGAAAGGGTTATTTTGACAGGAAATAATGAAATCGATATTATGCATGTTGTCTATTATTTAAAATAAAAAAGATCTCTAAGCTTTCTAGGTACAATTTTTAGTTGTCAAATAGAATTTATTCCCTAGGAATATATAATCAAATTTCTGAGGGATACTTTTAAGGTAATGTTTTCTAAATATTTATCCCAAGATATTACATGCATAATGTATTCAATCATTTGCTATTAAGCATGATGAAAATCTAGATAAAAATATATCACCAAAAGGAAACAGATAGAAAGATAACTGGTTTGAACCAAGGTATTTGAGTTCAAATTTTGCCTCTGCCACGGTGATATTCCTTTTTCGGTTTTATTTTTCATTTCTGTAAAAAGTTAAGGACTATTAAGGGATCCACTGAACTTGTCTTTTTTGATTGTCATTTTTTTTCCAGAAGCAGTGGACCCCTCCTTCAGAGGTCCTGAATGTGTTATTAACCTTCCCTCACTCATCTAACTGAAATAATTTGTTTTTGCATCTCAAGTTGAATTCCCTATGTTTCTTTGGGAGGCAGTCACATTGTGCCAGATTGGGAAACTGCTTGTGAATCTGGTTTCCTTTGCAGATAGGCAAACCCTCCTATCTTCATAGTCTTCTCAAGTAGTTCCAAAGTGGGGAAAATACAGTTTTTGCCCTCACTTTGCTTATCCCCTTCAGGATGCAGTCCTTTCCTGTTCCATGCTATGTCCTTCCTTTTGTTGTACTGTCATTAATATACAAGCTTGTGTAAGACTGTGAACTCTTATATTTTCACATGCATGTTCATTTTTCCTATAATAAATCTGGTTTTCACATAAGTTTCATGATATTGTGAATTCCTGTTGACAAAAATAATAGATTTGAACTAGGTAGCCAAGGTGGTCCCTTCTACCTCTAAATTTTTCATATATTAAAATCAAATATTTTTCTTTGACAGATACAACCACTAAGATTGAAGTTATTTTATTTTATTTTTTAAATTTAGCCTAATTTGTTACTGGATCTGGATTCATGTAGATAATTAATCCTGAAGAAACTCTCTCCATGACCTTATGTCAACACCATATTCCTAAACTGTAGTGTTTCTCTATTACCTTCAAGATGAAATACAAAACCTTTTTTTAGTGTTCAAAACCAATCTCAACTAACCTCCCTCCTACCTTTCCAGTCAACTTTTACCCACTATACCTACCATGGATTTTTTGTTCCACTATCACTGATATCCTTACTATTCCGAAAGCAAGATATATCTTATCTATCAGATCCAGGCATTTTCTCTGACTCTTGTTCAGAAATGCTCTCCCTTCTCATCATTGCCTACTGATACCTGAAAATCACATTTTCTGCAGGAAACTTGTCTCAATACCTCAATATTTCAAAACTTCCTTCTGATAGTTATTTCCTATTATCCTATATATAACTAATTTAAACATATTTGTTTGATTGTTTTCTTGTTTATTAGTCTCTGCCCTTCTTGAAGGCAGGGACAGGATTTTTTTGCTTTCTTTTAGTCCCCAAAATGTACTTGAATCTAGATACTCTTTACTATGACACCAGCTCTCTATTCATTATGCTGTGAGTTATATAATTTCACTTAATTATAATTAAGAACATTGAAAAGGCATTGAAGCAAGAGTCATATGTTTCTCAAAAGTGCTTGCCATTGTCAGAGAGTTTGTCCTATTCAAAGTCAATTTAGAATAATTCCTTGTAGATGGTGTTTTTCCAGATGATTCAATTTTAAGGTGACATTTGTTGATTACAAATAACATTAATATAGAACATTAATTATCATGAACTTTTATTTTAAATAGTTTAATAGCTTGCACAACGAATAAATGAACAAATAATAATCTATGAAATATAAACAGTTAATTGAATCAGTTCATTAGTTTTTGTTACAGTTGTTTGTCCTTCATTCTCAAAAAGGACCTTGAAATAAGAGAAGTGATGCCATGATGAGCACAGGAATTCTACGTGAATTGATGATGCTGTGCAAAGTTACTAACCTCACTTTCTCTTTTGGAGCCATCTGGGTCCAGTGACCAGATAAAGATCAGGATGACTGGAGATGGCCGTGGATACAGTTATTGACTTTAGCAGGTTTGATTATTGAATAGAAAGAAGACAGTTCCCAGAATTGCTTTGGTAATTTATATCACAATCTCCATGATTTATGTCCATAAAACTCTAATACTATGCATTGTGGAGGCATAAAAGTGAACCTGAGTTATACCAGAAGAATATAAGATTCATTAGTGTCTTCAGGGCTGGAGAAAGATGCTAGTAAATTAAAGATCAATCTACTTACCTTTGATGAGACTAAAACAATTAGTTGTCTAGTCTATGAAGAATTCTTTGCCCATAGCTTCTCCTGAAATAATTGCAAAAAAAAAAGTCTATCAGTATTTCATATGGCCTCTTTTTTTTCTTTATAGTCTGTAGATTTCTTAAAAGCAAGGACTACGCAAGAACAGGGATAAAATACACATTTAATTCTTATTGAAAGATTGACAATGACAAGAACTGAAAAGCAGAAAGGAGGATATAGGCAACAAAAAAGTATGGTATTTTTAGATTGTCAATAATCATCACTTTGATTTTTGGTTCTCTAAATGTGATATTCCTGTCCAATGGCCAAATGAAGCAATTTAAAATGGAAAAAAAATGAATAAGGGGAAGATACTCAGCACCTAATATCCCCTGCAAAGGTTATATTTGGTCTTAGAGATATACATAACTACTAATCAAAACAAGAATCACTATTGGAATCTCCAAGCATGGAAAACACAGAAGAGCTCTGGGAGTGGAAAAAGAGCAACATAACTTAAAAAAAGCAACCCCCCACCCTGAAAACCTGTCCAGCTTGTAAAAACTACTTCATTAATGGATGTTTTAAAAATGCAGATCAAAATACATTTTAATTGAATTGAGGATTTCTAATCTGTGCAGATAAAAAGATAAGATTTTGCTAGACAAATTGAAATAGGATTGCAGATATTAAGAGAAATGTGGGAAAGTACATATATTTTGGGATAAAATGTTAATGTCTTAATTTTTACTTCATTAATCTCATTTTTGTGAAAACATTTGAAGCTTATATCATCAAACTTACTCAAATTATCTTATATGATGCTCTCCAGCACGCATTAAGCTATGAACTTTTCTCCTATTATTTGCAATGTTTCTCTAATGAAAGTCTCATTTCCAAATTATTTAAGGAACTTATTCATAAATATACAACTAAGATTCATTCCCTAATAGACAAAGAACAAAGAATATAATTACAAAATTTTAAAATAATTTCATGAACAAAATAATCATGTGATTTTTCCAAATCATTGATAGATAAATAAGAATATTAATAAAAATATAGTTCTATTTTAGTGTAGCTGTAAAGCTCAGTTCTTTCTATTTCTGACTTAGTCTTCTTACGTTAAGACTTGTGGAAAATTTTCATTTATGTTTTCCTGAAAAATGATATCCATGATATTTTGCTCTTTTCAATTTGATCCAAATTTTGTATTTCAGTAATATAACACATTTTGGAATGGTTCTAAGAAACCAACTTTACTAGGACATTGTTAGAAGAATTGTAGATTTTTCCAATCACTGAGAAAAGTTATTTGAAATTGACTAGAAATTCATGGAACCATTCATATCTTTGATTCAACTATACCACCATGAAGTCTATACACCTACATATTAAAAGAAAGAGATTTATATGTCCAAAAACGTTTGTAGCAATTTGGAGATGAGTATATATGTGCTTATACTAATTATTATTATTATTATTATTATTGTTATTATTATTATTATTAACATCATCATCATCATCATTTTTATTATTATTATTATTTTTAGCTACATCCCTTGTTCGCTGGGAGAAGTCAAGGAGACCATAGAATCAGGCCTAACCAATGAGGAAGGAGCATAACTCTTGCTCCTTTGACATACCAGTGAACCTTTGTGAGCTGCTGTGGAGTAAACCCAGACAAACATGCTATGGTAGCAACTGAAAAAGTGAATTAAAGTAGCCTGAAGTGGTTCCTAAATGTGGAGGCGCATTCTGAATTTTCTAAACATCCTGGTTCTTCATGTTCTGCCAGTTCAGAGATATTTCCTCCTCAGTTTGCCCTTGTTCTTTCAGTACCACCCCAACATTGCTGAATATAGATTAACCGCAACCAAAAATTCCCTCTTCAAGCAGTTGCTGTCTAAGTCTTTCTGCTCCACATGCATGTTAGGTTTGCTGAATTAATGTTTTATTTCAAAGATAATAAGACTCTCTAGTTTTTTTCCCCTGTTATGGAAAGGGGAATTTTGGTCACAAGAATCCATTCCTCAGTTTACACAATATTTTTGTGTTATTTGAAAACTGAAGATGTTCTCATGTTGATGAATGTATAAGCATTTTTTTTTCCTCTGTCATGTCAATGTAATGGCATATCATTGTACCATGATGATAAGTAAATGAACTATACTGGAAGAAATTAGAAAGATGTTTATGAAATGATAAAGAAGTAAATAGAACCATGAAAGCATCTTATACAATGCAAAATTTATAAAATAAACAAAATCATAAACTACAACCACTAATAATCAAGCTAAAATATGTCACCAACTGACAGAGATTGGATAAATTTTTATTATCTAAAAAAAAAAGAATTTTGTGCATTGCTCATTTAGGAATTAATTACACTGAACTATGTAGATATGTCTTTAAGGATTTTTTTAGTTTTATATGTAATTTGGGGGACAAAGTGAGGACAGATTAATAAACATATTTCCTGTTTTAAGAATATAAAAATTATATTAAATTAACACATCGATATTGATATTTTGATTGAAAAATAGGAAAATGGATAATTTCTTTCCATTGTGTGCCAAATGGAAAGGGAATAAACAGTTTTATGGAGTCTACAGTTTTCCAAGGAAGCTAGGTGGCACAGGGGATAGAGTCCTAGATCTTGAAAGAGGAAGATGACTCTTCCTGAGTTTGAATCTGGTCTCAGACACTTACTTGCTTGCTGGTTGACCCTGGGTAAGACCTTAAACCTATTTGTCTTAGTTTCTTTATCTCTAAAATTATCTGGAGAAGGAAATGGCAAGCTATGCTTAGACAATTCCAAAACAGGTCATGAAGAGTTGGTCACAACTCAGCAACAATATTACAGGCACAATACTAAGAGATTTTTGTAATTACTGCCTCATATGATCATCAAAACAGTCTTTGGAGGTAGGTATAAATTATTAACCCCATTTCACAGGTTAAATGAATAGCTTTGGATAATACAGCAAGTGTCTGAGGCCAGATATGAGATTCAGATATTCAGAACTCTAGGACCAACATTCTGTCCAGTATGTCATCAGTTTCCTTAAGTAATTAAAAGAAATATTTCGTGGAATATCTGGTCATCGTGCCTTTCAGTATTCATGAAAAGTGTGATAAAAAGCTAGCAACATTAAAGTAAAACTATCCTTTACTGCTATTATTATCTGCTATTGAAAATAGAGGTAAAGAAATTCTATGAAGAATATATGTTTTAAAGTAACATTATTTGAAAAAGAAGAAAAAAGAATGCAAGAAAAGGGAGTATGGGAGGGAAAAATGAATGATAGAAAGAAAGAAGGAATGAAAGAAAGGAATAAGTGCAAAATATTGGACATAATTGTCACTATTTTTTTAAACAAAAGTCAAATACATGTATATCAATGAATACAACAAGGAGAATAATAAAGGTTACAAGTTACCTTGGTCAGCAATATTTTATCTTGTAAGGAGAGAGGAGTCATGGGGAAAAATATCTGATATTTTCTAAAAGACTACAAGATCTCATTAATTTTCCCCAAATTTCCCTATCAACCAAGTGTTACAGTTATTCTCATTTCCATTTGCCAAATAAAGAAACTGATAATAAAATATGTTTTATGATTTCCCATGTTTAAAAAGTCTGTAAGTATCGGAAGCAGAGTTTGACAACATGCTTACTTTTACATCTCTCTCCGTACATAAGGCATCATTTTCTAAAATGAACATCTGGAATTGATAGTCGTAAGTGGTATGTCATTTGATCACATTAAATAAAATTCTGAATTTTGTTTACTATGACACTACATTTCAAAAATCCTTCATTGATAGACTGAAACAGCTTTCAATAGATTGATAAATTACTTGTTGACATGATTTAATTTTATAGTACTTTAAACTGGTAACATTTAGAACTGGCAAACAAATATACAGAATGTTAAAATATTGTTTATTGTTTCATGTTAAGCTGACTGCATTTCAATACAATTTGCTCCAAAAAATTTCTTGGGAAGAATAAAACCATTGTTACATAGACATAACTAATTCAATACAATAGCAAAGAGATCAAGAATGTAATTTATAGTTTATAAATCTATAATTTATCAGGTGCCTCTCCCAAGCTAGAGAAATGAAAACAAATCTGTGGAAAGTCTGATATAGGACATAATTAATTCACAAAATTCAAGAGTATTCACAGATAATAATGCCAGGAAGAAAATTAATTTAATAAAAATAATATAATTGCCATTCTTTCTTAGATGTTTAGGAATATTGTACCTGAATTTTAAGCCCTCAATACAAAAAAAAAATTTGCACTAAATTATACCATTGACAAAAATGGTATAGCTAAATCAAATATACTAGAGAAATTTGTTCTGCATGTTATTTGAAAAGCAATAGTGATTATTTTTCAAATTATCACCAGAAAGAGAGCATATTGACATAGTAGAAAAAATTCACATTATATTAGGATAGGAATGAGATCTGTGACTTTTTGGGTCTGTTTGCACATATGAAATCACAAATTATCTTTAAAAAATGAAAGGAATTAAGAGTAATCCAATGACTATTGATCCAGATTCTTATCTTCTAAACCTTATAAAATATTATTGAAACGAATCTATGAACATTCTGTTTTAGGGCATTATTAAGATATTTTATGATAAGAAAACATACAGGATACTTTTATAAATAACTTTCAAATGGAATTGATGCTTGTTTGATTTTTCAGACACAATTGATGCAGAAAGACTTAGAGAATGCAGGATCACCTTAGTTTACTGCTTGAAGATAATGATAATAATAATAATAACAACAACAACATAACAGAATGGAGAAAAATGTAGCTTCTAATGTGATTCCCCAAGAAAGAATATCTTGTGTATAGATTATAAATCACATTCTTAGTCTCTTTGCTATTTTATTGAGTTAATTATATCTATATAGCATTGGTTTTATTCTTGCCAAGAAATGTTTTGGAGCAAATTGTATTCAAATACAGTCAGCTTAACTTAAAAAAAAATAAGTTTTTAAAATATTTTGTATATTTGTTTACCAGTGCTAAAAGTAGATTAAAGTACTATAAAATTAAATCATGGCAACAAATAATTTATCAATCTATTGAAAGCTGTATCGGTCTGTCGATGAAGAATGTTTGAAATGTAGTGTCATAGTAAACAAAATTCAGAATTTTATTTAATGTGATCAAATGAATTACCACTTAAGACTATCAATTCAAGATGCTCATTTTGTAAAGTAATGTCTTATGTGGAATATTGCCAGATAGTTAATTTAATTGGTTTCTTTTTCTTAAATTTTAAAATAATTATATATATGCATATATATATATGTACATATATAGTTACCTTTATCTATGATAAAAGCAAAAACTAAGATTTGGGAGAACTACTTGATATAAATTCTTTGTCTCTATAAGTTGTATAGAAAAGTGTATGGCTAATTGTTTACAATGTTAGTGATAGTGATTGATGTTCAGGAAAAATGTTCTGAGAATTTAAAAGTGACTTCTTTAAAGAGAATAATTTTTAAAAACCATTTATTTATTTATATATTTATTTTCAGTCATATGCACATGTATATTTTCGAGTCACAAAATTTTCATCTACACTCTCTTCCCTTCCCCTTCCCCTCAGCAGCAAATAGTCAGGTTAGCAAAAGTACATATATATTTTTTGATAAACTTGTTTACAGATTAATTATTTTCTGTATGAGGAATTAGGATTAAGGGAAAGATGCATAAAAGATGATTTTTATTAATTGTTTATCAGATTCTGAAGGGTTGGTTCTATGTATGTTTGTGTGTGTGTGTGTGTGTGTGTGTGTGTGTGTGTGTGTGTGTGTGTGTGTGTGTGTTGTTTTGGTTTTGCTTTTATTCATATGGATGGGAATAGCCTTGTCCATAGCTGGTTTAATGCAGTTGTCCTGCCTCTCTGAACTGCTGAGTGGAGCTACTTCCATGAAGGTTTTCATCTC
This sequence comes from Macrotis lagotis, assembly GCF_037893015.1. NCBI lineage: Eukaryota > Metazoa > Chordata > Mammalia > Peramelemorphia > Peramelidae > Macrotis > Macrotis lagotis. The sequence continues at coordinate 144,007,868 of NC_133663.1, read as the reverse complement.
ACAATGTTATTGTTTAATGAGAATTCTTCATATAAATAAGAACTTGTAGCTGGCCAGGACTTAATAAACTCATCATCTTATGTTCATTGTCAGCCAGTAGGACTGGTAGTCAGAAAATATAAGTATTGTTTCCACACACACACACACACACACACACACACACACATGCACACAAAGACACAGACACACACACACATACACACACAAACACAGACAGAAATATTCTCTTTTACTTCAGGTACATGCCATATACAAATTGATTGCAGTTGGGGAAGAAGGGAGTAATGCTAGAATATTTCCTGTTTGAGCCAATTTGAAAAAAAATGAACCCAAATGGGATCATGCTGATATTTTGAGATGGATATTAGAAGGAAATTGGAGGTCAGTAAATACTGGGTTAATATAAAAAACAAAGGTTAAAAAGATCCTCAAAAATTGAATTTTTCTTGAAGAAACTACTTTGATCAAAATCAATCTTCATTTCAATATCACTTATACATTTGAATTTCTTTAGTTTACAAATACACAATTCTAAGAATAAGAAATTCATAATCAATATTCTAACCACATTGTCCCACAAAATACTTCTACAGTATACATATATATATATATATATATATATATATGAAACAGTAAAAAAAATATTATACTTCTAAAACATTTGGGGTTTTATTAGCTGTAAAAGACCCCAAACTAGATGAAAATGAGTGAAAATTGGGTAAGTTCTAGAATGGTGATTCTAACAAAAGTTCATGCATATCATATGCTTAGGGTGGATGCAATAATTAGTCAGTGAATAAATGACAAAAAAGGAAAAAAACCCCAAACTCAGAGATTGATTCATAAAACATTTAGTAAAATGGCCAATGGCCTTTTTGATTGAAAAGATCATTGATCTTTTTCCTCAAAACTGGAAAATAATTGTTGGAGTGGACTAACGAGTCTATTCACATTTACATTTATAGAAGCACAAAGATGTGCTTATATTCTCATTTACTTATATGCAAATAAGCCTATATCATGAATATACATATTATTTATCATTTAATGAGAAAAAAAGAGATGCAGAATATATTTTTACTTTGGACAAATTTTGTTGCTATTTCTTATTTATTATGTTTTCAAAATTTTGAATAAAATTTTACTCTTTATACTTTAGGATACAAGACAATTTTATCATCCAAAGTAATTTCTTTTTGGGTTTTTTTTTTTTTTAGGTTTTTGCAAGGCAAATGGGGTTAAGTGGCTTGCCCAAGACCACACAGCTAGGTAATTATTAATTGTCTGAGACCAGATTTGAACCCAGGTACTCCTGACTCCAAGGCCAGCGCTTTATCCACTACACCACTACGCCACCCCCCAACCTAATTTCTGAATCTCTTTATGGGGATAAACCTAACTGATTTTTAAAGTTGTTAAACATAATGAGAAGACAGATCTGAAAAGCAATCATTTACAGAATGAAGTAAATAAATATATTCAGTTTTTAAATATTTGCAAATAATGAATTTCAATAGATTTGATTGTATGTTTAGAAATACACAAATTGTTCAGTAATCTGTTTATAGAGGAGGAAACTGAGGCACAGAGTGGTTAAGTCATTTACATAAAAACATTTAAAGCAAGGTTTAGAATCCAGGTCTTGAGAATTCCAAACTGATGTTTAGGACATAATTATTCCTTAAATTTTAGAACCAAAAAGAGACCTTTCCATCCACTTATGCTTTTTTGCAGATAAAGAAACTAAGAAGCAAGATGTAAATGATCTTTCCAAAAGGCACAAGGCATTGCTGATATGTCATATCATATGACTTGGAATTCTGTAACCTCTCAAGCACAAGTCAAATGAAAGTTTCTTATTAATTAAAGGATATCTATGGATATCACTGTTAATATTTACCAGAAATATATTTTGTAAATCTGACTAAAGAGGTATTTAAATGTTGCTAAAATGGTCCTTCAACTAAAAAGAGATTCTTTTACTCACTGTAAGGATTGTAAATGCTTAAATAAAATTTTTTGTTCAATTGGAAAATTGTACTCAGTTTCTTATTTTCAGGATGTAAATTTTTGACAACTAACTGCTTAGACTTCTCTTTTCTTCTCCTTAGAACCCATTCAAAATAGCAATTGACAGAAGCAATTGCTTTTGGGAAGCAGAAAAGTTCAAGCTTGAGAACATATTTTCTATATAGGGCCGATGATAGTACAAAAAAATTAAACAACAATTTGCTAAGAGATTAGCTGAATCAGAGGTTCAAATATGATTCATACTGAGAGATACCAAAGAAGAATGAGACAATGAATACGTAATTTAAGCAGATGCTTCCTGCAGATCTCTATAGGAGTGTTGAATTTTCTTCTACTTATAGGAAAAAGAAGAATTTTGGTTAAGATTTTGTATTGAAACATCCTGAAGGTATTTTTGTTTCTACTTAACTGAATGAGGCTAGTTTTTAAAATGTCTGTGCATCTTCTCTACCAAATATCTTTCTCACTTCCAATCTCAAATAAAATGGAAGAAAATTATTTTTATTATACTTAACTCTTTCTTAACCAACAGCAATAGATAATCATATAATGTGTGACACTGAGGGTTTATTATAACCTTAATGTTTTAAATAAGCAATACTGAAACATATTTCAAAAACAGATAATTTAGCATAGGGCTTAGATATGGAGTGGATCTCTAGGATTAAGTAGTTCAATTCTTTCATTTTTATAGTTAGGTATACTCAGGTAAGATTAAAATATTTGTCCAATGTCACAGAAATAGGCAGTAGCACTTGTTAATATTCAAACCTAAGATTCTTTTTTTTTGAATTTTTAAGAAAGATTTTATTTAATTTTAGTTTTACAATTTTCCCCCATTCTTGCTTCCCTCTCCCTACCCCCCCCACAGAAGGTAGTCTGTTAGTATTGTTTCCATGGTATACATAGATCTAAGTTGAATATGATGAGAGAGAAATCATATCCTTAAGGAAGAAAAATAAAGTATAATAAATAGCAAAATTACATAATAAGATGATGTTTTTTCTCTGAAATTAAAGGTAATAGACTTTAGTAAACTCCACATTTCTTCCTCTGCATACAGATGGTATTCTCCATAATAGACAGCCCCAGATTGTCCCTGATTGTTCCAATGATGGAATGAGCAAGTCCATCAAATTTGATCATCATCCCCATGTTGCTGTTAGGGTGTACAATGATTTTTCTGGTTCTGCTCATCTCACTCAACAACAATTCAAGAAAATTTTCCATGCTTCCCTGAATTCCCATCCCTGCTGGGTTCTAATAGAACAATAGTGTTCCATGACACAAAAATATACCACAGTTTGTTAAGCTATTTCCCAATTGAAAGATATTCACTTGATTTCCAATTCTTTTCCACCACAAACAGGGCTGCTATGAATATTTTTGTACAAGTGATGTTTTTACCCTTTTTTCATCATGTCTTCAGGGTATAGACCCAGTAGTGGTATTGCTGGATCAAAGGATATGCACATTTTTGATGCCCTTTGGGCATAATTCCAAATTGCTCTCCAGAAAGTTTGGATGAGTTCACAGTTCTACCAACAATGTATTAGTGTTCCAGATTTCCCACATCCCTTCCAACAGTGATCATTGTTCTTTCTGGTCATATTGGCCAAACTGAGAGGTGTGAGATGGTACCTCAGAGCTGCTTTTATTTACATTTCTCTAATAATTAATGATTTAGAGCAATTTTTTCACATGACTATGGATTTCTTCATCTGTAAATTGCCTTTGCATATCCTTTAACCATTTTGCAATTAAGGGAATGGCTTGAAAATTTGACTCAGGTCTCTGTATATTTTAGAAATGAGTCCTTTGTCAGAAATACTAGTTGTAAAAATTGTTTCCCAATTTACTACATTTCTTTTGATCTTGGTTACAGTGCTTTTGTGTGTGCAAAACCTTTTAATTTGATGTAATCATAATTATCTAGTTTGTTTTTAATATTGTTCTCCATCTCTTCCTTGGTCATAAACTGCTTCCTTTTCCATAGATCTGACAGGTAAACTACTCCTTGATAATCTAGTTTGCTTATAATATTGTTTTTTATGTTGAAATCCTATATCCATTTTTATCTTATCTTGGTATAAAGTGTGAGGTATTGATCTAATCCAAGTTTCTTCCATACCAGTTTTCCCAACAGTTTTTATCGAAGAGAGAAATTTTATCCCAATAGCTGGACTCTTTAGGTTTATCAAACAGCAGATTGCTATAATCATTTCCTACTATTGCATCTAGTTTATTCCACTGATCCATGACTCTATTTCTTAGCCAATACCAGACAGTTTTGATGACTAATGCTTTATGATATAATTTTAGATCTCATAAAGCTAAACCACCTTCTTTTGTACTTCTTTTTCCATTGCATACCTGGAAATACTTGACTTTATTTCTGCATATGAATTTACTTACATTTATTTTCATTCATGTGCACATGTATATTTTTAAATTACAACATTTCCTTCCACCCTTCCTTCCCACTCCATTCTGCTCAGTGGCAAACAGTCAGATTAGCATTGTACATATATAGTTTTGATAAACATGTTTGTAGATTAGTTATTTTCAGTATGAGGAATTAGGACTAAGGGAAACAAATACATGAGATAATTTTTATAAAGTATTCATCAGATTCTGAAGGCTATATGTGTGTGTTTTGTTTTATTTTGTTTTGATTTTCTTCCTCTGGATAGGGAGAACTTTGCCCACAACTGGTCTATTATAATTGTCCTAGCTCTCTGAACTGAGAGGAACTGCTTTCATCAAGGCTGTTCATCTCACAAAGTTGCTGTGACTGTGTATATTGTTTTTTGGTTCTGTTCCCTTCCCTCAGCATCAGATCCCGTGATAAATCTTTTTTAAAGTTTATAAAGTATTTTGCTCCCAATAATCCAATAAGATGGAGAGTAGAAATAGCATTACTTATATTTTTTAAGGTTTATTTTTCAAGGCAAATGGGGTTAAGTGGCTTGCCCAAGGCCACACAGCTAGGTAATTATTAAGTGTCTGAGACCAGATTTGAACCCAGGTACTCCTGACTCCAGGGCTGGTGCTTTATCCATTGCGCCACCTAGCCACCCCCATTACTTATATTTTAAAACAAAAAAATTAAGCTCAGAGGCACCTGACTATAATGTCAGTGATATCACAATTTTCACAGAAGTAGTTAGTATTTGAGTTAGAATTTGAGTCTTCTAATCAGAGCACCACAAAATAATGAAAATATCACAGAATTTGGAATCAGCAAAGATTGGATTTAATTTCTTTTTCTAGAATCTATTGGTTCTTTCACTATGCACAAATCAGTATCTCTTAGTCTCTATTAATGGAAAAATAATATTTTGTTACATATCTCAAAGGATTGTTGTTATCTAAATTACATAAATCCAATTTGTACATAAATATGGGGTATTTCCCCCTCTCAAAGTTAGGCCTTGCACTAATTCTTCAGTGAAACTAAAAAAAAATCTTTTCATTATGTTGTATATTGTGAATAGGAGAGTGTTAGGCTATGCAACTTAACTGATAAAATAATAAGAGTTATGAAAAGAAACAAACTTTTTCATGAGCTGTTTCCACTTATGGAAAATTCTAAATTGCAATTTAGCATTGAGGAGTCTGAAAGGAGGAAGGCATTTTGTGGCTATCACCCACACAGTTGAAGGACATCTGGAAAAAATAAAAAAAAAATCCACATTCACCGGTACAAAAACAATCCCAATAAGCTCTAGCCTATAGAAAAAGAAATTGAAACACTGACAGAGAGAAAGAGCATATACAGAAGGAATGGTAGAAACCTGAGGTGAACTAAGAAATGAAATTAGTCAAATCAGGCTTAGTGCCAGCAGAGTACTATGGTCAGTATGTATTTGTTGACTTAATTATTTACTTGTTATGAATAAATTGGAATAAGAGTTTAATAATTACTTCTCATAGATATAGTTGGCATCCTAGAAAAACACTAAATGAAAAAATCCATCATTCCAAAATTTGGATGACAATCAATAGGTTTTAAAAATTTATTCTATTCTTTAATTATAACCAATTATCCTCATTCTTCTCTCTCCTTTGAAAATATTGACTGGTAGCCAGGTGCACATTTTTATTGCTAAAGTATATTGTAATTTGCTTTCTAGGTTTAAAGAAAATTTTTTTTTTACCTCCCAGATGCTGACTACTTATTCATGTCAGCTTAAGGAAAACTCTAATTACTTAAGTCAGCAATAGCTTTAACAGTGAGCAAACATCAATACCAAGCAAAACAAAAATGAATAAATAAAAGACATATTCTTCTGGGAAATGTATTTTTCTTTTCTTTCTTTTCTTTCCTTATGTCCAGAAATTTCTCTAAACAGCATAATTAAATTACTCATTGGCAGTTTGGATTCTCCAGGTCATAAATAAACAATATGGGAATAAAAATAGCTACTAATACTTTTTGCTCACATAGGAATACAAAATAACTATTCCTTTGATTGCCAATTTATAATTTTTATTATTAATAACAATAATTAGTCAGTTTTCTTTTAGTAATTCTACTATTTGGCTTCCTGAGGCAAACTTAATACTGGTTTCCTTTTGTGTTTCCAGATGAATTCTCCCTCTTTTCTTTGTGTCAAGGTTCAGAAAATTCTCAAGTCACTATTGTCTTTGTGTCTTGTCTATTTTCACTTAAAACTATCCTCATGTGACTTTAGAGAATACACAAATTGGACAGTTGAGGAGTGGTCACCTTCTTAAATTATAAACAGTACCTTTTATCGATACTATCAAATTCAAATACCTCAACTATGGCTCCAACATACTTATCTTGCCCATTTTTCTCCCTTTTCAATTTATTTCAGTCTTTCTATTTTATCTGCTATAAATAGTGTCATCATTCATTTAATTAAAAAATTCAATTCAATTTGGGTGGGGGTAACTAGGTGGATAGAGCACTGGTCCTGGAGGCAGGAGGACCTGAGTTCAAATGTGACCTCAATCACTTAATAATTGCCTATCTGTGTGATCTTGGGCAAGTCACTTAACCCCATTTTCTTAAATAAATTAAATAAAAAATATTAAATTAGAGATTTATTAGAAATATCCTAAATCACAATGTTGCATTCTAGAAAGGCAAAGCAAAGCATTTTTGTCTTAAATATTCTTACATTATATGTGAAAAGAAATAATGTCTAAATAATTAAATAAATAAATAGATATACAATATATAACAAGAAGATAAAAATAATATTAATTGCAAGACTGGGTAATTTTGAAAACTAAGATATTCAGTCAAAGCCTCATGTAGGAAATTATAGTTTTTCCTGCTGAGCTATAAAACTAAAGATACAATTTCAAGGATTTCCAGAAATGCATATGACAAAATCATTCTAGAAATGTGAAAGGGACAGTCTCTCTAAGAATACAAAAGTAGAAGCACTTTCAAGCCTGGATAACAGCAAGTAGAACAATTTGACTTGAATGTATGTTATGGCATAAGAAATAATATGACATCAGTTGGGAAAGATAGTATGAAGCCAGAAAATGAATAACTTAAAATTCCATGTGGGAAAGTTTGTATTCTTTATTAGAACAATAGGGAGTAACTGAAACATCTTTAGCAGGGGATTTATGAGGTCTATACTTTAGAAAAATAAATTTGGCAGTTTCGTGGAGAATATCTTAGAGGGGAATGAAAATTGAGGCAAAAAACGCCCAAAAGATTATTGCAATAATCCAGGAAAGAAGCAATGAACGCATGAACTACAATAAAGGCAGCATGAATGGGGAAAAGGAGATGACTCCAGAGTTTCTGATCATTTACTACAATATTGTTACTCTTGATAGATGAAGACAATTTAATAAAAAATTAGTGTTCTTATACCCAGGGTACCTTAGTGATTTATCTTACCTGAAAAAATATATTATTTTTACTAGTTAAATCTTAAGAAATGTATGGCTAATCTGTTCCCATTTGTGATTTTCTTACCATTTACTTGAATGTGATAGTAATTATATAAAGTTGTTTTGATCTTGAAAGAATATCTTTTAGACCCTGAGACTACTGAAGGATGCAATGTTTTACTAACACTGATCTTTAAGACTATTCCATTATAACCATTTTTTTCCAAGAAATTTTCTTATTTTCAATTGTCCATGCTATTGCGTATTTCTTTTACATCATCTTATATTATTTTCATTTAATTCAGGATCAGAAAAGGTTTAAGTTGGATTTGTCCTCAATGCTCAAGTAGTCCAAATGATTTATATAAACATGAATGAATGCTGACAGAAGATAGGCTTATAATATTTTGCCTGACAAAATATCCCTAAATTACATTCAAATTTCTATCAATATTTTTGGTTCAGTTTGATGGAAACTTTATGTCTCATAGAATCATTTTTCCATCTTTCTATTTCATATTTTTAGGGCTTTTTATTTTTGTCAGTTAGATTTTATTGGTTAACCTAATTTTTAAATGAGTATTTTTCCTTTTCCAGTTGGTTATACATTCAAATTTACATTGTATTTGTATATGTTAAATTCCATTAACACCCTCTTCTAATTATATTGTAAGTCTAATGAAAGTAAGAAAATATGTTGTCCTATTTATGATTATATTCCAAACATAATAAATAAATAAATGAAAAACCTTGTACCTCAATAGTTTCTTGAAAAATGATTTCTCAATTAAAGTGAAATTACTTATCCAAGATTAGCCAGCAACTTTGTTTCACCATTACTAGACATTGAATTGAATACTGCACTTTCCATTACAACTGTTGTGTAACTATATTTGGTTAATAGTTAAAAAATATGCATAATTTTCATTTGACTTTTTTTGCTTTTCAGCTTTGAGCATGCCATTACCACTTGATATATAATTGCTCTTTTCCTGAAATGTTTCCATTTACCAACTGGAAAAGGAATAAACACTGTGTTATACTTGGTACTTACTTAGATATAATTATACTTAAAATAGAATTTCAGGACATACAATTTAATCTAAATTGGGAGTGAATAAACTGTGACTCACAAGTCTACTCCATCTCCACACTTGTGTTGTATGTCCTGGGAGTTAAATAGTTTTAACCTATCTGCAATACAATACATTTGTAGATGACCAATTTTACCTGTGGGCCATAGTTTTCAGATCCCTGACAAGTCAAGGTCTTTAAATATATGGTCTTAAAGGTTACAAAGGAAGTTGGAGTATCAGGCAGTACATAAAATAGTGGCTTTTAGCATAATACTATTACCAGAAGCTAATAGTTTTCTTTTGTTTCAGTTTAAGACTAATGCATGCATTAGCCCAGTATTCAATCTGATTTGATTTCATGTCACAAAACAGATACTTACATTGAAGACATCATGTATTCTTTGTAAAAGTAGGGAAATATTACTACATTCATTGCATGCCCATCCAAAATAATTTCTTATTTTTAGACTTTAAATAAGTCCTAAAAGTATTAAGGGCCCTTGGATCCCATTTACTATGGATAAAACTAAGGTATCACTTAGGAACTGAAAAACAAAGTGACAGCGATTTCTTGATATTTTTCTCTTTCAGTCACCAACCTGACTGCATCAAGAAATAGTTTCAAGATTATTTAACTCCAGAAAGCTAGCTTTATCTCAGTATATAAAAGATAATAGTATAGAACAAATGGCACAGGTACAGAATTATTGTGATTGTAACAACACTAACATAACATGATGCCTTTCTTTATTAGACATATTTTATTTATTGATTTATTTATTATTTAAAATTATTATTTATTTTTTCTCATTATTATAGTCATCTTGTTACAAAAGTAAACATAATCCTCCTACCCCCCAAAAGATAGAGAAACCTCAAGAAAAATAAACTGAGAGATGAAAAAAAAAGAAAAAAGTGTTTCAGTATGTATTCAGAAACCATCAGCTCTGTCTTTGGTATGCATAGCATTCTATATCATTAATTCATCAGAGAAATTAACATTTTTCCCACAGTTGCTATTGTTATCTGTATTTCTCTCCATTCTATTCCTAAGCAGCCCCATTTATTCTATTCTTTCTCTCTCCTTTCACTGTCCCACCCCAATAGTGAATTGAATATGACTATCCTCTCCCACTATCTTCCCTCCTTTCTAACACCTATACCCTCCCTTCCCTCCCCCATCCCCTTTCTCCTATCCCTTCCCTTTCCTTTTTCCCTCTATGGTAAAATAGATTCCTATATCCAACTGAGTATTTACATTATTTCCTCACTGAGTCATTTCTGATGAGAGTGAAGACTCACTCATTCCCTCTTATATTTCCCTTTCCATTGCTTAAAGCTTTTTCTTGCCTCCTTTATGTGAAATAACTTAACCCATTCTATGTTTTCCTGTGTCTCAGTATATTTCTTTCTCACCTATTTACTCCATCTTTATAATATATTAAACCTTCATATTCAGGTCCCTCCTGTGTCTTGTCTATATATAATCCTTCTAACTGCCCTAATAAATGAGAAAATTCATAGAAGTTATCAGTATCTTCTTCCGTTGCAGGAATACAAGCAGTTCAACAACATTAAATCCCTCATAATTTACTCTTCCCATTCACTGTTTCTTTGCTTCAATTGAGTCATGCTTGAAGATCAAACTGTTCAACCTGAAGATCAAATTTTTTAAAAAATGAAAGTTTGAAAGATCCCCTTTTACAGTGAATGTCCTTTTTTACCCCAGAAAGAGTATGTTCAGTTTTGCTGGATAGTTGATTTTTGGTTGCCTACTGGAATATCAAATTCCAAGCCCTATGAGTTCTTTTTTTTTTTTAGGTTTTTGCAGGGCAATGGGGTTAATGATTTGCCCAAGGCCACACAGCTAGGTAATTATTAAGTGTCCAAGGCCAGATTTGAACTCAGTTACTCCTGATTCCAGGGCCGGTGCTCTATTCACTGTGCCACCTAGCTGCCCCCCCCCCCCCATGAGTTCTTAATATAGATGCTGTTAAATTCTGTGTAAGCCTGACTATAGCTTAATGATATTTGAATTATTTCTTTCTGGCTACTTGCAATATTTTCTCCTTGACTTGAGAGCTCTGGAATTTCACTATAATATTCCTAAGAGTTTTGATTTTGGGTTCTATTTTAGGAGTTGATTGGTACATTTCCTCAATTTCTATTTTACCCTCTAATTCTAAGATATCAGGGCAATTTTTTCCTGGAAAACTTTTGGAAAAATGAAGTCTAAACTTTTTTCCCTGGTCATGACTTTCAGGCAGTCCAAAAATTTTTGAATTATCTCTCTTAGATCTGTTTTCCAGATCACTTGTTTTTCCAGTGAGATATTTTACATTTTCTTCTAGGCTTTTATTTTTTTGATTTTGTTTTATTGCTTCTTGATTTCTCACAGTCATCAGCTTCCATTAGCTCCGTTCTACATTTGAAGGAATTATTTTCATCAGAGAACATTTTCTTTAATCTTTTTTTTCCATCTAGACAATTCTGCTCCTTAGGGCATTCTTCTCCTTAATGATCTTTTGGGATTTTTTTTTTTTATTTGACCTGTACTGCTTTTTAAGAAGTTATTTTCTTCAGTATGTTTTGTTTCTCCTTCACCAAGCTGAGAATTTAGTTTTCATGATTTTTCCGCATAGCTCTCATGTCACTTCACAATTTTTCCTCTACCTCCCTTAATTAATTTTCAGATTTTTTGAACTTTTCCATATCCTGAGACCAATTCATATTTTTCTTGGAGGTTTGGGATACAGAAGCTTTGACTATTGTTTTCTGCTATTTTCTGAGTGTGTATTTTCATCCTCTATGAGACCAAAGTAATTATTTATAGTCAGATTTTTTTCCTCCTATTGTTTACTCATTTCTCCAGTCTATGACTTGATTTTAATTGGTTATTAAGGTGGAAATATACTTCCTAGATGGAAGACATTCTTTTCCAATATTTTGAGGCTTTTTTTGCATATGTTTTAGGAGATATCCCCCAAGGAATCTGTAAAATCTCAGTTCCTTCAATGTCTTTTTTTTAATTTATTTTTTTATTCTCATTTTGTACAATTTTTTTTTACATTAACAAAATATTCTTGTTTACAAGTAAACAAAATACCCCTGCCCCCCATGAATATAGATAGACTTACTTGGGCGAAAAAAGTAAAGGGGAGAGAAAAAAATTAAAATTAAAAAAAATAATAGTAATAATTGTAGGTATGGCCAGGTGGCACAATGGACAAAGCACCAGCCCTGGATCCATGAGCACCTGAGCCCACATCCAGCCTCGTAAACCCAACAATCACCCAGCCGCGTGACATGCAAGCCACCTGATCCCCACTGCCCTGCAAAAACCAAAAAGAAGGGAAAAAAAGACCCAAAATAAAATAAAATAGTAATAATAGTAGGGGTGGCTGGGTGGCAGACAGAGCATTGGCCCTTGAGCCAGGAGCACCTGGGTCCAAATCCGGCCCCAGACACCCAAAAATCACCCTGCTATGTGGCACCAGGCAGGCCACCCAGCCCCACTTGCCCTGCACCCTCCCCCAAATAATAATAACAAAAAATGTGCTTCAGTCTTTGTTCCAACACCAACAGCTCTGTCACGGGTGGATCACATTCTTTATGATAAGTCCATCACAAAAGTTACTTCCATATTTTTCCAACCTTGCCATTGCTGATCACAACTCCCTCCTTTCTTATTTCTCCAGTACCGTGTACTATATTTTCTCTCTCCTTTCATTCTGACTCTGCTGTAGGGTCGCTGAGTGGTGCAGCAGACAGATCCCTGGTCCTGGGGCCAAGAAGCCCTGAGCCCCCATACCACCCCTTAGGCCCAGAATCCACCTGGCCCTATGGTCCTTGGCAGTCCTTCCAATCCCAGCCCCTTGCAAGAAGTAATAAAGAAAATGTGTTATATCTTACCCCTCTACCCCCATGGTCCATCCTCTCCTCCTTTATTCACATCCCCACCCCTTCCCCCTGCTCCCCCCTCCCCCCCTCCTTCTTACTCCAGATGTCTATACCCCATTGAGTATATTTGCTGTTTCCTCTCCTAGCTATCTCTGATGAAAGCAAAGGTTCCCTCATTCTCCCTTGCTTTCCTCCTTCCATATCATTACAATAGCTCATTGTAATAAAAAAAAATCTTATTATGTGAAATATCTTGGACTATTCCCTCTCTCCTTTTTCTTTCTCCCATTCCATTTCCCTTTTTTTTTTCTATTGACCCTTCAGTGTTTTACAAGAGATTAGGACTGCTCTCCTGACCTATGCTCTGTTCTGTAGATGACTGCAAACAGTCCCTTCTGCCTTGGAGTTGGGAGGAGATTCTCTGTTCTGCTATAGCAGTAAAGTTCCTTTCCTGAGTCTGGGGTCCCAGATTATGACTGGATCTGAATATCAACAAAGCACCAGAGTCCTTCCCCAGGGATTACAAATAGACCTCTGCAATCTCCCTGGTCTGCCTTACCATCCTGTCTGTGGACTGAGTGCTCTGGAAACAGCTGCTGTAGGATGACTCCCTGTTGGTTAGTTCCTAGGCCTCCTCATGTTTTCTGGGAACAGGACTGTGCAGAGGTCTGCACTGGACTAAATTTCACCCTCACTCTTGTGTGGCAGAATTTTCCCACTAACTTTCCAGGTTGTCCTTAGCAATCCCTGGCCTGAGAGATCTGGAAACTGTTACTGTTGTGATGAACCCAGACACATCCAAGGGCTGTTTCCAGTTGGTTGGAGCCAGTTTGCTTTGGGGAAACCTCCTGGCCTGTACTATGTTGCAGGTCCTTTCTAAACCCAGTAGAACAGACATTTCCAATGGATCTTCCATATTGCCTTGGTTTAGAAAATAGTTTCACTCAGTCTTTCTGTGGATTCTGCCACTCTAGAACTTGATTAGAGTCATTATAGAAAGCTATTTGGAGTTGTCTGGGGGAGAGTTTCCATGATTTTCTGCCTTCCCTCCACCATCTTCGCTCTGTCCCCTTCTTGGACATAGATTAATAACATTTTAATTGATTTAATTTTTCATGGTTGGAATTAATGGAAAAGTTAGAGTTTTTAAGAATATGAGGGTTATCTCTAAAATTTATTTCTGTTCCTTCTCCTGGACTGAAACAAGATTTATGAGGCAAAGAATGTTTTGAAGGGAACTTTCACGGTGTCCTATTTTGAGTTTTAAGTTTTAATTGACTACAATGAATCTTAGATCTTATACAAAAAATTCTAAATCACATTTCAAATATCAGATTTTTTTTCCGCCCATATGATTATTAGTTAGACAAGAAATGTAAGGATTACAAAACATGTATTTTTTTTTCTTAATGCTCAAGGCTGATTCTATAAATTTATACTAACTCTGGTGTGGTAGATGTGGAATAAAAAGGAGTACCTTTTAGGCTTAGATTTATATTTTTATCTTTCCTACTTACTGCTTGGCACTTAACTAATCCTCTCATAAAAGAATTGCCTAATATTCTGACAGTACAAGAAAAGACCTCATATATATATATATATATACATATATACATATATATGTAGGAATTCACACAAATGAAAATGATACTATTAATTGTAAAGACTTAAATATAGAAATATATATATATGGAAAGTCTTAATTATGAATACTATTAGAATGTAAGCTCTTTGACAATAATATGCTTTATTTCTCTCTCATTGACCATATTTTCAAGTTCGATAAACATTCTTTCACTTTGAAAATATGTTACTAATGAATTTAATGACAATGATAGTTATCATTATGCTATTTATCATTATCAGTTCAATTATTAAATATAGCATAAGGCTATGATTGATGAAATACAGGGCTATAGTATAATTATTTTGCAGTTCATGTAGAATATTCTGATACTATCAGGACTTAAGTAGTATTAATGTAGTAATTTGAATAACTGATGATAATATAAATCATTCTTTATTTTTTGTGAATTATAAATTTATTCATTTTCAGTCATATGTACACATATATTTTTAAGTTACAAAATTGCCTTCCACCTTCCCTTCCCACCCCACTCCCCTCAGTGGAGAACAGTCAAGTTAATATTGTACATACATATTTTGATAAACATATTGACAGATTAGTTACTTTAGGCATAAGGACTTAGGAAAGAGATAGATAAGTGATAATTTTTGAAGTGTTTATCAGGGTTGTGTTTTTGTGTGTGTGTGTGTGTGTGTGTGTGTGTGTGTGTGTGTGTGTGTGTTTTATTTTGATTTGCTTTTCTTCCTTTTGGATGGGGATGACAAAGTCCAAAGCTTGTCTAATACAGTTGCCTCAGCTCTCTGAAATTTGTTTTAGTGTTAATATGTGAATTTTCAAGAAGCAGCTACAGGTGATGTGCACAAAATGTTAACATTTACATAATTATGACAAATGTTCTTTGATTTCCCTTTTTCCCTTCTCTGTGTCACATAAAGACTGCAATTTTGGGGCCAGAAAACTAGAATTTTAGGGAGTACAAAAGGAAACTCAAAAAAGGAATGATCCTCCAATGTGATGGAAAATGCATGTGGGTATGTGAGATGCTGCATATTACCAATGATGATGAACCTAGTTCAAAAATAAAATCAACAGGAATTATATATTAACTGAAAAAATGATTCTGTAAAGTAACAAAAAAATAACAGACATAGAACTCCAGTGCCAGTGTTAAGAAAATAAAGTACTTCCAAATATTGGATTAATCTTCTTTGAAGGATTTATTAAGGAGACAGTTAAGTAGCACAGTGGATAGAGCCCTGACCCTGAAGTCAGGAAAACCTGAGTTCAAATCCAGCCTCAGACACTTAATAATTACCTAGCTGCCTGACCTTGGGCAAGACACTTCCCCATTGACCTGAAAAAAATATTTATTTTATTTTAAGGCAGGTATTATTTTCTTTTTTTACTATATCATCTAATTATCTGTTTATTTATACATTACTAAAATAGTTTTGATGTCAATGTTACCATAATACACCCTCAAAGACAGAGAAACCTCATGAAAAAGAAAATGAGAGAAAAAGAAAAAAAAAACTTATTTCAGTCTATGTTCAGATAATATCAGTTCTGTCTCTAGAATGGATCACATTCTTTGTCATAAGTGTGTCAGATAAGTTGTTTCAAATTTTTTTCTAGAGTTACTATTGCTAAATTTATTTCCTTCTATCAGTGCTTCCCCATTCCTATTTATTCTTTTCTCTCTCCTTTTACTGTGTCCTTTCTCAAAGGTGTGTTGTGGGGGGAGCCAAGTGGTACAGCGGATAGAGCACTAGCCCTGGAGCAAGGAGGATATGAGCCCAAATCTGGCCCCAGATATCCAACAGTCACAGAGCCATGCAGTCCCAAGAAAGTCACCTAACCCCACCACCCTGCAAAAACAAAAAAATAAAAAAACAAAATAAGAAAAAAGAAAAGAACTCACAAAAAATGGATTTCTTAGAAGACAAGGATGGAAGTCAAAATAGAAAGGGGAGATATGGATGGTTTGGCATAAATACTAATGGAAGCAATAAACACAAAGATAAGGACATTGAAGTTTTGAAATACAAGGGAGTAGATTCTCAGATAACTCTTGATTCATTATTGAGTGATATCCACAATCATATAGCTTGTTGAAGCATTGAATAGAACTTCAAATCTGGAACTATGAAGATCTGAGCTTAAATTCTGTCTTAGAAATCAGTTATCTATGTGACCTTGTGCAAGTTACTTAAGTTCTGTCTCACTTGACTTTATATGTAAAATAAGGCAGAAACTTTCTTAAAATATTGCTTTGAATGTAAAATGAAATGACATTTCTAGAGAACTTTAAACAAACACATTGTGTTTCATCATCATCATGATCTTCATCATCATCATAGTCATCATGCTCCTCCAAGTTAGGACTCCAGCAGAATTCCTTTATGTCCTCTTGGTTAATTAGTGGGGTCTATCTTCCCATTTCTTCTCTGCCTTCTGGGAAGTAGAAGAAACGTGGCATCACATCATGGTTAAATGTCTACAGATGTGACCACAACAGTAACCATAGAATTTGTTGGGGTTGGCAGTGCACCTGCCTTGCTGACCTTAATACCTTCCCCTTAGACATTGCCAAAATCCAGTTGCAGAACCAAGGAGAGAGCTAGGACTGACCTCTACCATTACAAGTATTGGAGTGTCATAGTCACCATTCTCACCATAAATGAAGGCTCTGGCAGCCTGAACAATTGACTGGCGGTTGGATTGCAGTGCCAGATGAGTTTTATCTTTGTCTGCATTGGACTCTATGACTCTGTCAAGCAGTTCTACACCAAGCGATCTGAGCAAGGAAGTAATGAGGTTCTGACAGGATGTACCACATGGACTCTGGCATTAGGTGTAGCCATACAAACAGATTTGGGGAGATACAGTTTCCATATCCAGGCTTATACAGGTGGAAAATGGAGATACCAGGGCACAGTCAAATCCTATAAGGTTTTCTCCCTAGTTTGGGGCTATGACACTCCTTTCTGACCCATACACGTCCTTTTTATCCCAGACATCATGTTGTCTTTTTTTCCCCCTTTCATTTTTTCTCATTCGTCTCCACCCTTGCCTCACCAGTAAAGAAACCCCTGCTCCTCCTACTTTGAGTTAGTCTTATTTAATATTCATCCAAATTGTTTCTTCTGCCACTGCAGCCATACTCAGCTCTTAAACTTCTTACTTCTAATAAAACCAGGGCAGAATCCAGAAACAAAAGTTACTTAAGATTGTTAACTCTTCAGCTGTTTACTCATCTATAAAATAACACTTAATTTTTGTCTCATCTATAAAATGGAATACTAATAATATTATATCTCTCACAGGATAATGGTTAGTATATGATGGGATTAGATAAGAGCTATAAATTAATTTTAGAATTATTAAATTATTAATACATTTATTTGAATTTAAATTTAATAAATTTTCTAAGTAAATGTTTAAAAACCTAAATCGAGGTTAAACAACAAAGTCTGACATGAATGAAAAAACAGAAAGAATGGAATATATTTATAAAGTTCTTCAGTAGTTCTGCTACATAAAGTTGAAAAAGAAGTAAAAAGAAGTGGGCACACAAATAAGTGGAAGAATATCATGTTGGAGAAAGTGCCTTAAGTAAGAATTGAAAGCAACTTTTCCCCCTCTTTCTAAAGCAAAATGTTCAAATATTATGCTATGATTTCTTGTCATGAGAATAAATGAAAGTACTTTTGAATATTGGATAGATTGTCTGAAGGATTTATTAAAAAACAAAGATGAGAATCAGAATAAGATGAGAAGAAATGGATGGTTTGGCATCAATAATCAAGTAATTTGGAAATAACATACATATATAGAGATGTTGAGTGGTTAAAATACAAGGGGGCAAATTCTCAA
This sequence comes from Macrotis lagotis, assembly GCF_037893015.1. Classification (NCBI taxonomy): domain Eukaryota; kingdom Metazoa; phylum Chordata; class Mammalia; order Peramelemorphia; family Peramelidae; genus Macrotis; species Macrotis lagotis. Next base: position 143,989,511 of record NC_133663.1, on the reverse strand, counting down.
ATTTCTCTGACTCCATTATGCTAAGTGGGATAGTCTTACAGCACTTGGTGTAGTGAATAGGGTCCAAAATCTAGAGTTAGGAAGATGTCAGAAATTAAAGTAGAAATGATGTCATAGTGGGTACTCTCCATTCTGATGGATATCAGATTCCTGCTATGATTTTGTAGATAGTTTGAAAGGTTTGTAGAATACTTTTTATCTCATTTGAACCTAACAATCCTATGAGGTAGGTGTTATTATCATTTTACACATTAGGAAATCAGAACTGCTAGAGATTAATTGACTTTGTTCTGGGTCACACAGATGGTAAAAATATACATTATACTATGTTGGACTTTGAATGACAAACATATTTCTTCCTTTTTTATATATAGAAAAAAACTGTACTAGAAAATGGGCACACAAGAACAAAAATGAAATAATGTCCCCAATGGAATATATATTTTATTGGGATGAAACATGTTTGTATATAGATAGATGGGTTTCTATATGTATCAGTGTAGAAATATGCACTATAGCTATGTATGTATTTATGTGATTGTGTGTGTGGAGATGAATGTGAAATATAGGGGGCATGTGGGTGCACAGTGGATAGAGAACCAAGCCTAAAATTAGGAAAACTCATTTTCCTAAGTTCAAATGAGTCTTTATACACTTTCTAGCTGTGTGACTTCAGGCAAATCACTTAATCCTCTGTTTTTATCTGTAAAATAACCTAGAGAAGGAAAAGGCAAATTACTCTAGCATCTCTGCCAAACAGGGTCATGATGAGAAAAACATGACCGAAAAATGAATGACCACAACCAACAAAAGCAACTTTATGTATAGATGTATTCATCTAATTTATGAATTTATGAATTTATATCTTTTTATTTATTCATTTATTCATATTGTGTATTCCCCCCCAAATTATCATTAAAACTAACATTTAAATAACATTGAAATTTTTGTGAAATTTTTATCTATATTATAAAATTTTATCTTCACAACTCTAGGAACTTTCATATTTAAGTGTTATTATGAACATTTTATAAATGTGAAAACCGAGGCAGAGGGCAAACGATTTGCCCAAGGTTATGCAAATAATAAATATTTGAGACAAAATTAGAACATGGGTCATCCTGCTTCCTAGTCCAGAAATTCTGGAAGAATTTCTATTTAATTTTTGCTTTTAAGTTATCAATACCTGTCAGTTTTATTGCACATATTTGGTGGATAATAAGTGTTTGTTTAATTGTATGATAGTTGAAATTTTTTCAGCTTCGTAATACCTACCTTCATTGACACATCCTTCAAAAGCCTTTGTTCTCCCCCATACCATAAATCACTATGCATTATTTTTTCTTTTTCTTTTTTAATTTAGTATTTTATTTTCCACTAGTTGCATGAAAAACATTCATTTTATTTTCTTTTTAAATATTTTATTAGTTTTCCAAATATATACAAAAGTAGTTTCTATCATTTTTGTAAGGTTTTGTATTTTACAATTTTCCCCACCCTCCCTTCCCTCCTCCCATGCCCCCACCAGAAGGTACCGGGATAATCTTTACATTGTTTCCATGTTATACATTGATTGAAATTGAATGTGTGGAGAGAGAAATCAAATCCTTGAGGACAAAATAAAAAATTAGAGATAACAAAATTATGCTGTACTTAAGATACTTTTAAGAAAAATTGAAGGTAATAGACTTTGGACTTTATTTAAACGCCACAGTTCTTTCTCAGGATACAGGTGGTATTCTCCATCACAGGAACTTTAAAATTGTACCTTATCATTGCATCAATGGAATGAGCAAGTCCATTAAGGTTGACCATCACTCCCTTTTGCTGTTATGGTATACAATATTCTTCTGGTTCTGCTCATCTCACTGAACATCAGTTCATTCAATTCTTTCCTGGCTTCTCTGAAATCCCATCCCTCTTGATTTTTAATAGAACAATTGTGTTCCATAACATACACATACCACAATTTGTTCAGTCATTCCCCATTTGATGGAAATTCACTCAATTTCCAATTCTTTGCAACCACAAACAGGGCTGCTATGAATATATTTGTACAAGTGATGTTTTTACCCTTTTTCATGATCTCTTCCGAGTATAAACCCAGTAGTGTTATTGCTGTAAACATTCATTTTTAAACACTGAGTTCCAAATTATCTCCCTTCCACCCTCTCCATTGCCCCCCCACCATTGAGAAGGCAAGCAATTCAATATAGGCAATAACTGTGTAGTCGTGCAAAGCATTTCCATAATAGACATGTTGTAAAAAATGATAAACAAAAAACTCAAGAAAATTAAGTAAAAATAATAATATATTTCATCTGTACTTAGGAAACATCACTTTTTTCTCAGGGATGGGTAGCTTTTTTCATTATAAATCCTATAGAGTTGTGTTGGATTATCTTCCAATATTGCTGTTACTTTGCACACATTGTGTTTCACTTTGCCTCAGTTCATGTATTTCCATTTTTTTCTAAGATCATTTTGCTTATCACTTTTTTAGCAGAGTAGTATTTTATAGCAGAATAGTATTCCATCAAAATCACATACCACAATTTTTAGCTATTTTCCAATTGATAGGCAGCCCCCTCAGTTTCAAATTATTTGACACCAAAAGACAGTTGCTATAAATATTTTGGTATATATGTCCAATTCCTTTTAATTGTTTTTAAATCATTTGGGGGGTTATCAACTTAGCAGGAGTATTGCTGGCTCAAAGGGTATGTGTGGTTTCATAGCTAGTTCTAAATTGTTCTATGGAATGATTGAATCAGTTTACAACTCCACAAATAGTGTATTAATGTCTAATTTTTTTCCTTTCATCCTCTCCAATATTTATCATTTTCCTTTTCTATAGTATTAGCCAAGTTAATATGCATCATTTTGATATTTTGTTAATTTTTAAAAATTTTAATTTGCATTGTTCCAATCAGTGGTGAGTTAGAACATCTTTTTAATGTAATTATAACTTTGATTACTTCATATGAAAATTATTTTTATATTTTGGTAAGTTATCAGTTGTGGAATTGCCTTTATGTTTTTAATTGATACATATTATGAAAGTTTTTCAGCATTCATACATTTGCATATGTCTATTTTTAAGTTACATAATTTCCTTCTGCCCTCCCTTCCCACCCCCCTTCCCCTTAGCAGTGAACAGTCAGGTTAACATTATATATATACATATATACATATATATATATATATATGTATATATATATATATATATACATATATATATATATACACATACACACATATAGAGATATATATTTGTGATAAACAAGGTTATTCAGTCCTTTTTTGTTATGAGGAATTAGGATTAAAGGAAAGAGATAAATAGATTTTTTAAATAAAGTGTTCATCAGATTCTGGATGGTTTTCTGTTTTGTTTTGTTTTGTTTTTAATTTTTTTGTTTCTTTACAATAGAAACTTGTTTCAAATGTTTTGTCATAGTTACTATTGCTACTTCCCTCCATCTTATCCACTCTGTTTATTCTGATCTCTCCCTCCCTTCACCCTGTCTCTATTCAAAAGGAGTTTTGCTTCTGACTACCCTATCCTGCCTTCCCTTCACTCATCACACCATTTTCTTATCCCTTTCACATCCTACTTTCATATAGTTCATACAGGATAAGACAAATTTCAATTTGGATGTTTGTTATTTCCTCTTTCAATCAATTCTAATGAGAGTAAGGTTCATTTATTTGCCCTCACCCCTGCTACACTTCTCTTCCAAAGTTAAAACATTGTTGCTTTTTTTGATATGACGCCGTTTTTCAATGGACCCCATTTTACCTCTCCCTTTCCCTCCTTACATTCCTTTCTCATTGCTTAATTTAAGTTAATTTAATATTTTTGGATTGTATCACGTCATATTCAACTCACACCTGTGACCTCTGACTAAAAAATACTACTACTAACTATCCTATTAAAGAGAAATTTCTTACAAAATACTAGTAATGTCTTCCCATTTATGTATGTAAATAATCTAATCTTATTAAGCTCCTTATGACTTCCCTTTCTTGTTTACTTTTTATGGGGTTTTTTTTTGAATCTTATATTTGGAACTCAAATTTCCTAGTCAGCTCTGATCTTTTTATCAGGAAGTTTGAAAGGGTCCTATTTTATTGAATGTGGCCATCTTTTCCACTGAATGATTATGCTAAATTATACTGTGTAGGGATTCTTGGTTATAATCCAACTCTTCTGCTTTCTTTAGAACATCTTTTTTCAAACACTGAAATGATTTAATATAAAAGTTGCTGAATCTTGTTCTCTATATTGTAACTCCATAATAATTCAATTCCTTTTATTTATTTCTTTTTCTTGCTCCTGTCAAATTTTCTTTTTATTCCAGCTCTGGAATTTACTTATAATAATCCTGGTAAATTTAAATTTGCTATCTCTTTTAGAGGATTGGTATAGTCTTTCAATTTCTATTTTACCCTCTAGGTTTAGAATATCAGAGTAATTTTCCCTAATCATATCTTGAAAGTTCCTGTTTGGACTCTTTTTCTTAAATCATAAATTTCAAGTAATCCAATAATTTATAATTTATCATGCTAAAATCTTCTTTCCAGATCAGTTGTTTTTCCAATGAGATATTTCATATTGCCATCTATTTTTCTTTTGGTTTTGTGTTATATCTTGAATTTTCATAAACTCATTGACTTCCATTTACTCAATTTTAACTTTTAAGGGATTATTTTCTTCAATGAATTTATGTCTTCCTTTTCCATTTGTCCAATTCTGCTTTTTTAAGGAAATTTCCTCTTCATTGGCTTTTTCTACTTCTTTTACCATTTGACTTAGTCTGTTTTTTAAGGTGTTATTTTCTTAGGTATTTCTTTGATTCTCCTTTCTTTTTTTCATGATTTTCACTGTCATTTCTCTTCCCATTTTTTTTCTTCTACCTCCCTTGAAAATCTTTCTTGAGCCCTACCATGACCTGAGTCCAAGTAATATTTTTTTTGGAGTGTCTAGATGTATGTGCTTTGACTTTGATATCTTCTTTTGAGTGTGAATTTTGATCTTTGTCACCACAGTAATTTTCTATGGTCAGATTTTGTTCCTATTACTTGCTTGTCTTGTTAAAGTAAGACTCTGTTTTCAGGGTGGAGGGATCATTGTCTCAAGTTTCAGGAGTTTTATGCAGCTGTTTTCAGAAATACTTCTTAGGGACCTGCAAGTTTTCAGTTCTTCCAAGGGAGTAGGATCTATGGAGAGGTGTGCTTGTTATTATTCTGGTCTGTGCTCTGGACCACAAGCACTATTTTGTGCCCTGGAATTGTGACCAAGATCCTGGAATCATGATCAAGATCCTGCTCCACCAATGCCATATGCTATGATGTGCTATCTACTGTTACTCCTAGATCTGGGACTGATAACCAGAGTTATGATCTGGATACATGTATGGACAAAGAAACAGAATCCTGCCTCAGTGCTAAGAAAGAGCACTGCAATCTCCTTTTGATTATTTAGTTGACCACCTTACTATCTGTGGGTTGTTGTTGCAGATGAATCAGTGGCTTTCATGGTCAGCTCTCATGATTTGCTGGGATTGGGACTGGGACTGGGACAGGGATTGGAATTGTACTGGCCTGACTTGCTCTGAACTGTGCTCTCATAGGTGAGATAGACCTTACCTGACAGCTTTCTTTTTAGTTGTTTTTTTTTTTTTGTTTGTTTTGTTTTATTTGCAAGGCAATTGGAGTGTTAAGTGATGTACCCAAGGTCAGACAGTTAGGAAATCATTAATTGTCTGAGGTCAGATTTGACCTCAGGTCCTCCTGAATCCAGGCCCGGTGCTCTATATATACTGTGCCACCTAACTGCCTCTTTTGACAGTTTTCTAAGTGGGCACAGAGGTCTAAAAACTGCCACTATTGCCACTGATTCACCCTGGAGATCTTTTCCTGGTTTGTTGGGTTCAAGTCTGCATTAGTGGAACCTGTTCTCAACTGAAACCTCCTAAGTTGTCTTGGAATGAAAAATTATTTTCCATCATTTTTTGGAGGGGTACATCCTTTCTAGAATTTGTTTAGAGTCAATAGTTTAAAGATTTGGAAGGATATTTAATATAAATAAAGATTTAGAAGGGTTCAGGAGAACAACTCAGGAGAGTCTCTGCCTTTACTTTGCCATCTTCCATTCCTTGGGTAGAATTTTAATCATAGATCATAAAATAAACTGGCAGAAATTTACTCAATACATGATTTTTCTGACTCAAAATCATTATGTTATTTTTTTTAAATCATACAATTGAAAATCAATGTGCAACCTTGTAGCAGTGGATACTCATAAAACAGAGCCTAACTTATCCAATAAGGACATCTTCTAGTAAATGAGATGGCTTCTGACTATAAGACACATTCTTCTCATTCCTTTCCTGGCAGCAGAATAAAAGCTCGCCAAGGTTATTAACACAGGTGGCTTAGAATAAGGAGAAAACAGGGAGTTGCTGCTTCATTTTTTTCCAGCTACCAGATTCTGGACAAGTCTCACATAAATAAATTCTTTATGTCCTTATGCAATATCTTATGTAAACTTGTTTGAAGAACATTCAATTCCATTTGTAATTTTATTATAAAAACTACATTGGCCAGATCATATTGTGAAGGGAGTGATTTTATTTTTTGTCCCTTTTCTATCTCTCCAGCTCTAACCTTTGGCTCATGCATCACCACAGTTGATCTGTGTCCAGCTGAGAGGTCAGACAGGATGACTATCCTCTCCTGAGGCTGGTATTAATGCTGCTGTTTCTCCAAATTACTAGAGAAAGATGCAAATTGTAAGAGACTGAAAAGGTCACCTTTACAATACTCCAGTTTATAGGAGTTGAATGATCAGTAATGTGCAGCTTTTCATAAACTCTTTTATCTGCTGTATTGACTGAAAGAGGAGAATGTCTGTAGAGTTTCTCCGTGGAATGACTTCACAACACTATCATGACTAAATCTGCCTTGTTTTCTCATGCATTTTATTTAAAGATTTGGGGGATATTTTTTGTTTTAAAAATGAATTTATAGTTGCCAGTGGTATTTTTTATACATTTGTTTTTTTCCTTATAGATATTATGTAAAAATAGTATTTGGTAAAGATAAAATTACTTTTGATAATTTATTTGATAAAAGAATAAACATAAGTCTAGGCATATATATTATTATGTTATTATTATTATCTTTGTTTTTAAAATTTTATTTATTTATTTTCATCTCTAATTACATGCATATTTCCAAGTTACAAAATTTCCCTCTATTATCCATTGCCACCCCCTTCCCCCAAGCAGAGAGCAGTCAGGTTAACATTTGACATACATATTTTGTTAAACATATTTAATAATTAGTAATTTTTGTCATGAGGAATTAGGATTAAGGGTAAGAGATATATGAGATGTATTTTTGAATATGTTCATCAAATTCAAAAGAGTTGGTTTTTTTTTACCTTTTCTTTTATTTTGTTTTTCTTCCTCTTGTTAGGGATAACATAATCCATAACCAGTCAAATACAGTTGTCCTAGCTCTCTGGACTGTCTAGAGGAACAGCTTTCATCTTGGTTGTTCATTTCATAATGTTGTTGTTGATGTATACATTGTTCCCTTGGTCCCATTCCCTTAGCTCAGCTTCAGATCCTGTAAGTAATACCATGGTTCTCTAGAGTCTGACCCTTTATGGTTTCTCATATAACAAAAGTATTCCACAGTATGTATTATAATTTGTTTAGCTATTCCGCAGTTGATGGGCATCCCCTCTATCTCCAGTTCTTTGAATATTTTATAACATGTAGGACTTTTCCCTTTTATAATAATTTCTTCTGGATATAGAATTAGAATTGGAATTCCTGGGTCAAAGAATATGAACAGTTTTGTTGCTCTTTGGACATAGTTCCATATTACTCTCCAGAAAGTTTGGATCCTTTAACAAATCCACCAGTAATTCATCAACGTCCCAGTCCTCCCTCAACCTCTCCAACATTCATCATTTTCACTTTTTCTCAACTTGGCTATCTAATATGTGTGAGATGGTACTTCATTGTTGTTTTAATTTGAATTTTCTCTAATCAATAGGGATTTGGAGCATTTTTTCATTTGATTATATATAGCTTTAGTTTCTTCATTTGAAAACTATCTGTTCATATCCTTTGACCCTTTATCAATTGGGGAATGACTTGTGATCTTATAAATGTGATGCGATTCTCTACATATTTTAGAAATGAGACCTTTATCAGAACTCCTAGTTGTGAAGATCGTTTCCCCCATTTCTGCTTTCCTTCTAATTTTAGCATTATTGGTTTTATTAGAGCAAAGACTTTTTTTAATTTCCTGTAGTCAGAATAATTCATTTTACATTTTATGATGTCCTCTAATTCTTCTCTGGTCATAAATTTATCCCTTTTCCATAGATCAGATAGATAGAATATTTTTTATTCAATTAATTTATGTATGGTATTGCTCTATGTCTAAATCCTTTTACCCAATTTGTTCTTATTTTGGTATAGGGTGTGAGATGTGGATCTATGCCTAGTTTTTGCCATACTATTTTCCAATTTTCCCAACGATTATTGTCAAATAATGAGTTCTTATCCCAAAGGCTGATGTCTTTGGGTTTGTAGATTGCTGTAGTAATTTACTGCAGTTTCTTTTTTAACCCCTCCTAATCCACTAATCCATTTCACTATTTCTTAACCAATACCTGGCAGTTTTGATTCCTGCTGTTTTATAGTATTGTTTTTATATCTGGTTCCACCATATTCCCATTTTATTTTTTATTTTTCAGTGAATGATCTAGATTTATTTATTTTATATTATTGCAATAATTTTCCACTCCCCCCAGAAGATGAGAAACCTCAAGATTAGTGAGAAAGAGGAAAAATATCCTTCAGTCTGTGTTCAGATTCCAATGGCTCTGTCTTTGGAGTGAGTTGCTTTCTTTATCCACCAGAGAAGTTGCTTCAATATTTTTCCCACAGTTAATATTACTAGCTGTATTTCCCTCTACTCTATTCCTCCCCACTTACATTTATTCTATTCTCTCTCTCTCTCTCTCTCTCTCTCTCTCTCTCTCTCTCTCTCTCTCTCTCTCTCTCCCCTTTCATCCTGGCCTTGTCCAAAAAGTGTGTTGTATCTGTGTATCCTTTCCCACAGTCTTCCCTCTCTTCTATCACCTATTCCCCCTTCCCTCCCCCTGTTTCCCCTTATTCCATCCCTTTCATCTCATTTTCCCCCAGCCTGAGAGATTTCCCTACCCTAATAAGTATGTGTGTTCCCTCTGTGAGCCATTTCTGATGAGAATGAGGGCTCACTCATTCCCCCTCACCTTCCCCTGTTCCATTCCACTGTAAAAACTTCCTCTTGACTTCTATGTGAAATATCTTAGTACTTTCCTCCTTTCTTTTTCCTTCCTCCCAGTACTTTTCTTAATCACTTATTGACTCCATCTTCTTACTATATCATACCATCTTATTCAGCTCCTTCTGGTGCCTTTTCTATATATGCTCCTTCTAACTGCTATAATGAATGAGAAAGTTCATATGAATTGTCAGTATCTTCTTCCCATTCAAGTATACACACAGTTCAACATTATTAAGTTCCTCATAGTCCTTCTCATCCAATCCTCTGTGGTTCAACTGAGTCTTGTTCTTGGAGATCAAACTTTCTGTTCAGCTGTTTTTTTTTTTCAAAAAGAAAAGTTTGAAATTCTCTTGTTTCATTGGAAATTCACCTTTTCTTGGGAAACAATTTTTACACCTATTATTTCTGACATAGGACTCATTTCTAAAATATACAGAGAACTGTGTCATTTTATTTAGTTTTTTCAAGGCAATGGGGTTAAATGGCTTGCCTAAGGCCACACAGCTAGGTAGTTATTATGTGCCTAAGGCCAGATTTGAACTCAAGTACTCCTGACTCCTGGGCTGGTTCTCTATCCACAGTGCCACCTAGCCACCCCTAACTGAGTCAATTTTTTGAAACAAAAAAGCCATTCCCCAATTGACAAATGGTCAAAGGATATGTGAAAGCAAATTACAGATGAGGAAATCAAAGCAATCCATAGTTACATGAAAAATTGCTCTAAATCACCAATTATTAGAGAAATGCAAATTAAAGCATCTCTGATGTAGTACCTCACACCTTTCATACTAGTGAAATATGACCAGAAAGGATAATGATCAATGTTGGAAGGGATGTGCGAAATCTGGGACATTAATACATTGTTGGTGGACCTATGCACTTGTCCATCCTTTCTGGAGAGCAATTTGGAATTACACCCAAAGGGCAACCAAAATGTGTATACCCTTTGATTCAACAATACCACTACTGGGTCTATACCCTGAAGAGATTATGAAAAAGGGTAATAATATCATTTTTACAAAAAATATTCATAGCAGCCTTGTTTTTGGTGGCAAAGCATTGGAAATTAAGTGCATGTCCTTCATTAGGGGAATGGTTTAGCAAACTGTGGTATATGTATGTGATGGAACATTATTGTTCTATTAGAAATCAGGAGAGTTTGGAATAAGCCTGGAAGGATTTGCATGAATTGATGCTGAGCAAGATAAGCAGAAACAGAGGAATATTGTACATCCTAACAGCAATATGGGGGTGATGGTCAACCTTAATGGATTTGCTCATTCCATCAGTTCAACAATTGGGCACTGTGATGGAGAATACCATTTGTTTCCAGAGAAAGAAATGTGACATTTGAACAAAGACCAAAGACTATTACCTTAAATTTTTTAAAAAAGGTATCTTATTTTGTAATTTTTATATCTCCTATACTTTATGTTTCTTTTTTAAGGATATGATTTCTCTTTTATTACACTCAACTTAGATCATGCTATAACATGAAAAGAATGTAAAGACTATCAGAGTACCTGCTGTGGGGTGTGGAGTGGAGGGAAGCAAGTTTAGGGGAAAATTGTTAAATTCAAAATAAAGAAAATCTTAAATTTAAAAAAAGTCCATCCCCCCCCCCCTAAAAAGAGGATGTTCAATTTTCCTGGGTAGTTGATTCTTGGTTGTAAACCAAGTTTTTCTTTTGGGATCACTTTCAGGAGGTTATCAATGAATTCCTTCAATTAATATTTTACCCTCTGCTTCTAGGATCTCAGGGCAATTTTGCTGTATTATTTCTTGGAAAATGAAGTCTAGGCTCTTTTCCTGGTTATGATTTTCAAATAGCCCAATAATCTTTCTTAAAATTGTCTTTTCTGGATCTGTTTTCAAAGTCAGTTGTTTTTCCAATGAGATATTTCATATTTTCTTTGAATTTTTATTTTTTGGGTACAGTTTCATTTCTTCCTGTGTTCTTTCACAAAGTCATCCATTTCCTTTAGTTCTGTTCTGCATTTGAACGAGTTATTTTCTTTAGAGAGCCTTTTTATTCCTTTTCCAGCTGGACGATTGTACTTTTTAAGGCATTCTTCTGTGTTGGTTTTTTCCCAGGTACCTAATTTGGTTTTTAACATATTATTTCCTTCAGTATTTTTTGTATTTCTTTCACCAAGTTGCTGACTTGGTTTTCCGGATTTATCTGCATTCCTCTCATTTCTCCTCCCAATTTTTCCTTGACCTCCCTAAATTGATTTTCAAAGTTTTTTTTTTTTTTTGAGCTCATCCATAGCCTGAGTCCATTTTCTGTTTCTCTTGGAGATTATGGATACAGAAACTTCAATTTTGTCATCATCTGAGTATGAATTGTGGTCCTCCATGGGATCAAAGTAATTTTCTGTGCTCAAATTCTTCTTTTTCAGTATGCTCATTTCCGCAGCCTAAGACTGATTTACCATACTTCCAAGGCTTTGGGGGTTTGGGGGGAAAATCCACAGGGATTTTATTTCCCATAATGTCTTATGAGAGGTTTTAGGCCTCCGCTCTACCCTGGGGTTGTGAGGATGGTCCCTTCTCACCTATGGTACTGTGGAAGCCCAAACTGAAACTTGGACCTGGATTTGGTCAAAAAAGCTGAGTCCTACACAAGGGAGAGCAGAGAGATTTCTGCAGTCTCCTGCAACCCCCTTATCATCTATGGACTGAGAGTTCTGGATGTGCTGGGTGGCTCTGTTGACTGTGCTACTGCTTTGAAGCTGGAGCTGCTCATTATTCTATTTCTTAATCAGGATCAGGTCGTTTTGATGACTGCTGATTTATAGTACAGTTTTCAGTCTGGTGGAGCTAGGCCACCTTCTTTTACATTTTTTTTTTATTTGTTCCCTTATACCAGTTCCTATTCATCAGTTTCCTAACATCAGTTCCTTTACTTCCTTGAGCTTTTGTTGCTCCAGATGAATTATGTTACTATTTTTCCCTAGCTTGGTAAAGTACTTATTTGGTAGTTTGATTGGTATGGCACTGAATAAGTAATTTAATTTAGTTAGAATTGTCATTTTTTATTATATTAGCTAGATCTAAACATGACATTTGACACTTTTCCAATTATTTGGATCTCAATTAATTTGGGAGAGGAGTGCTTTATAATTCTGTTCATACAATTTCTGGGTTTGTCTGGGAGGAAGTTCCCAAGTACTTAATGTTGTTTACAGTTATTTTAAATGGAATTTTGTTTTTGATCTCTTGCTCTTAGGCTTTTTTGTTCATGTACAAAAATGTTTATTATTTATGTGGGTTTATTTTATATTCTGCTCCTTTTTTGAATTTGTTTATTATTTCAAGAAAATTTTAGATGATTTTCTGAGGTTCTCTAGGAGTAACATCATATCATCTGCAAAGACTGAAAGTTTTTCTTCTTCATTGCCAATTCTGATTCCTTCAATTTATTTTTCTTCTCTTTTTGCTATTGCTAGCATTTCTAATACTATATTGAATAGCAATGTTGTTAATGGGGTTCCTCATTAAATTACTAATTTTATTAGTAATTCTTCTAGTTTATTCCCATTAAATATAATATTTGTTGGTGGATTTAGATAGATATTATTTAATAATTTAAGGAAAACTCCATTTATTTCTAAAATTTCTAGTGTTTTTAAAAGGAATTGATGTATTTAATGAAAGGTTTTTCAGCATCTATTAAGATAATCATAAGATTCCTGTTGGTTTTGCTATTGATATATTTAATTATATTCAGTGTTGTTCTAATGTTGAACAATCCCTGCCTGCCTGATAAAAATCCCATCTGATCATGGTGTATTATCCTGGGAATAACTTGCTGTTGTCACATTGTTAAATTTTCATCTAATATTTTTGCATCAATATTTATTAAGGAGATTGGTCAATAATTTTCTTTTTCTGTCTTGGTTCTTCCTTGTTTAGATATCAGCACAATTTTGGTGTCATAAAATGAGTTTGGGAGAACTCCCTCCTGTCCTATTTTTAAATAGTTTATGTAGAATAAGATTTACCTCAAATGTTTGGTAGAATTCACTTGTATATACATCTGAACCTAGAGGCTTTTTTCTTAGGGAATTTATTGATGATTTCTTCAATTTCTTTTTCTGAAATGGGGTTATTTAAGTAATTTATGTCCCTTTCTCCTAATCTGGGCACTTTGTATTTTTAAAAATATTCATCCATTTTACTCAAGTTATCTAATTTATTGGCATAAAGTATATCAAAATAGCCCTGACTTACCTACTTAATTTCCTTCTCTTTGGTGATTCGTTCACCCTTTTCATTTTTGATACTGCTAATTTTCTTATCATTTTTTTTAAATCAGATTAGCCAAAAGTTTGTCTATGTTATTGGCTTTTAAATAAAACCAACTCTTACTTTCATTTATGAGTTCAATGATTTTCTTGCTTTCAATTTTATTGATCTCTCCCTTGATTTTCAGAATTTCTAATTTGGCATTTAATTGGGGTGGTTTGATTTGTTCTTATTTTAGCTTTTTTAGTTGCATACCCAATACCTTGATCTTCTCTTTCTCTATTTTATTCATATAGGCATTTAGAAATATAAAGCTTCCCTTGAAAACTGCCTTGGCTGTATCCTATAAATTTTGGTATAATGTTTCATTATTATTATTTCCTTGGACATAATTATTGATTATTTCTATTATTTGATGTTTGATCTACTCATTATTTAGAATAAAGTAATTTATTTTCCAATTATTTCTTGGTTTATCTTTCTCTAACCCTATATTACATTATTGCCTCTTGGTCTGAGAAGTGTTTATTATTATTTCTATTCTACTTGTATCATTATTTCTACCTTTCTGCATTTGACTATAAGGCTTTTCTGTCCTCATACATGGCCAATTTTTTTAGGATTTTTTTCGCAAGACAAATGGGGTTAAGTGGCTTGCCCAAGGCCACACAGCTAAGTAATTATTAAGTGTCTGAGGCCGGATTTGAACTCAGATACTCCTGACTCCAGGGCCAGTGCTCTATCCACTGCACCACTTAGCTGCCCCTGTACAGGTTCAGTTTTGGTGAAGGTACTATGTTCTGCTGAGAAAAAGGTATATTCTTTTCTAGCCCCATTAAGTTTTTTCCAGATGTCTATCATATTTAAGATTTAATTCACCTTCTTAACTTCCTTCATGTTTATTTTCTTGTTAGATTCCTCCAGTTCTGAGAGAGGGATATTGAGGTCTCCCATTATTAAAGTTTGTTATCCTTAAAAGGCACTTTATATTTTCTTCAGATTTTTCAGGCTTTTCATTTGGTTTGATGGAATCTTGTAGTCTTGTAGATTCATTGGTTCTAGTTGTTCAATTCTAGTTTTTAGGGTTTTATTTTCTTCTATTTGCTTTTCTGTTTCCTTTTCCAGTTGGTTATTTTTACTTTTAATGGAGTTGATTTCTTTGGTCAACTTTTCATAATTTTCCTGCAATACTTTCATTTCTTTTTTTTTCTTTTTTTCTTATTCCGCTTCTTTCATTTTTAAATTATTTTTCATGTTCTTCAATGAGCCTTTGCATTTGAATTCAATTTACAAACTGTTTTGATACTTTTCCTGTGAGTGTCTTTTCACTGTTTTCTTCCTTAGACATGGCATCGCTATCATATGTATCTGTAGTTTTCTGTAGTGAGTGCTTTTTTTAGCGTTTTTGTTCACCTTTGGTTTTAATTTTGCTCCTGGGGTATAGGGAGCATAGATCTATGTTTTTATTTTGCTGGGGTTACAGTCTGATCCCTTGCTTGTTATTGGCCAAGATATTGCCTATGTGTTCCAGGCCTTGCCTTCGCCAAGTTTTTTGTATTTCCGCCCCCCTCCTTTATATCCAGGTTCTCAGTTAACAGTGGTTTGTTCTGGACCCAGTCCTGTCTTTTACTCCACTGGTTTTCAAGGGTAAGACTTTGTTTTGGGTTGAATTCCTCCCTGATGGCTTACTATCTACCTGCTGGGATCTCTGCTAATGGTAAACTGTTGGGACCTGGATAGCACTGTGCCTAAAATCCTCCTGCTGGCTTCCCCACTCTCCTGCCTCCTGGACTTTATTTCCCCCTTTCTCCTAAAGAGACAGACCTACACTGAACATCCTCCACACTGTCTACAGTTGAAAACTTCTTTGAATCTTTTCTTTTTCTTTATGGGATCTGTAGTGTGAATGTCAGAATACAGGCTTCATTTATTTTTGGTTTGGTAATGTTCTGGGAGCTTGTTAGCTTTGTGCCTTCATCTTGGTTCCACCCTGTAAGCCAAGATTTTCTTATTTTTAAATTTATATGAACAGTTCCTAGAAGAGTGCCTGACATATAATAAAAATGTGCTTAAGAAATCTTTGTTGATGAACACTGATGAAAAAATGACTGGATGGATGGGAGTACTGCCTCTATTAAAGTAGATCACAACTATCCATACCTCTTTTGTGACTTGTCCACATTTTCTGTCCACTCACAAATGCTCCTTAGGGGATTTACCTAGCATTCTGACAACATGTTCTCTTGGTACTGAAGGGATCTCAATGGAATTGCCCATCAATTATCTTTACCTCCCATAACCTGAGTTGTACAATAGCTTTTCAATATTTGTATGTTTTTCATAACATGTTTAGTATTGCTTCTATGTAGAAGAAGCATAAGCATTTTGATTATATGAGATAAATATGTTGTGGATTTTATTAATATTTTTGTAAAATGATAGCAGCTTGTGGATGTTAAAAAGTTTCATGAGCATTAAGAGGCAACCACCAAACTTTTAAATGTCTACTCATGCTTTGTCCCATAAGAGGACTGCTCCATTTTGTGAAACAATGACAATATAAATTGATGTATTAAAACATTACTTGTTGATATTTATTTTTATTAATTTTCTTACTGATATTATTCACCTATATAGTCAAGTTAATTGAAGTTAAATCACCTATATTATCAAGGATTTTTTAGGTTTTTTTTTGCAAGGCAAACGAGGTTAAGTGGCTTGCCCTAGGCCACAGAGCTAGGTAATTATTAAGTGTCTGAGACCAGATTTGAACCCAGGTACTCCTGACTCCAGGGCCGGTGCTTTATCCACTATGCCACCTAGCTGGCCCAATTAACAAGGATATTAAGTAAAAATATAGTTTAAGCAGGTTTGTCTGATTTTTTTGAGATGTTGACTTGTGACAATCACATAAATAGAGCTCATTTAAATATATCATGATGGAGAAGGGATTGTCCAGGATGTGATGGCTCAGAGATATTTTGATTGGGAAAATTTACAATAAACAAAATCCAATTGATAATGAGTTATCCCTTCCCACTGGGTTTTGGTAGATTTTCAGTATTAAAGGCCATTCAATCTCTGAAGACCTGTTGTAGTTTAGTACTTTTTCAAAACTTCTACACAGCTACTTGTATGTGTAGACTTACCAAAAATGTATCCTTCCCATTGAATAGAAGCAGAATAGTGGTTAACAGTACCACCTATGGTCAAACAATGATTCAATTACACATTAATTCACTCAATAAATGTAATATAATCTATGGTGTTTGTGGCAATGTGTTGAATATTATGATAACCAAATGTGCTTTTTACTGAAGGTGTACTCCATCATCATAGCATTTTTATTGATAGAGATGTAGTTTTTAGAATCAAGAAAATTTAATTTCTCCAAAGAATACTGGATTGCAAAGTATCTTGTCCATAATCATATATCAGATATTATCAGAGGCAGAACTTTAGCTGATGTTTCTCTCTCTTAAGCTTGGCTTTATTTGTTTGGCCAAGATGCCATTCACACAGATATGTGCAAATACAAATAAATAAATAAGTCTACAAGAAAAGAAAAAAATATATTGCCTAAACAGTATCCTACCAGATACCAAAAGTATATTCATTTTTCTCAGTGACCATAAATTTTCAAAAACTCCAACGTTCAAAAAGGAGGATAAGATCTGTTATCTAACAGTTTATCAGTTGAGAATTATTTGGGAGCATACACTATTCTACTTTCATGCTATTTTTCTGTCAGAAACTGATAAGAAACAAAAGTGAATTGTTTATTTAATAATTACAGAAAATAAGCCTAGATGACTTCGAAGATAGCAGCAACAAGAATAACAACTATCAGATTTCTCAGTCCAGAGAAGTTAAAGAAGTCAGACAACTCATCAGAAGAAACTTTAAAAGATGATATACTTGCATTGGGCCTAGTTTGTGCCAATGGGTAACTCCCTGAAACATGCAGTTTTGGGTCATAGTTCCAAGGAAGTGATTTATTCAACAGATCATGGTCCTAATCACATTTCTTATGTAGAGAGGAACACTAGAACATGTGATTATTTTCAGCATAAAATAAAGTACTGGAGCTTGTAGCTACAGAAGAGGAGGGTTATTTCTTTCTTAAAGATAAGAGCAAATAGTGATTACTTCTGAAACTGTGTCATTCCAGCTTGGAAGAACAAGCTACAATAATAACAACAATAAAAAAATCCAAAAATCTTGTATATCCCCAGAATTAATAGTGACAAAAGAAAAAAAAATCCTGAAGCTAGGAAGAGTGCCTATACATCTCAAACTGAGCAGAGTCCAACTTTAGCATAGAGTTCAAAGTAAAGAAATAGGCAAAAGAAAAAATTTCAACAATATAAACCTTCTATGATGGTAGGGAAGATAAAAAATAATTCCTTCCAAAACAAGCAAACAAAACACAAACCAGAAGACAACAATGTGGAAACATCTTTAACCAAAGTAATCACAAAATGCTAATTGAAAAGCAAAAATGCTAAGGAAAGACAGAAAAGTAGTAGACAAAAAAAATGAATAGAAAAATGAGAGTGATGCAAGAAGTTTATGGAAAGAAAATTAACAGCTTGTATTAAGTCCAAAATATAAGAAAAAACAACAACAACAACAACAAAAATATTGTAAGAAAAGCACAAAATTCACTAAAGGAAAAAATGTTCCTTGAGAACCAGAATTGGTCAAATGGAAAAGAAGTAAAAAAGCTCACTGAATAAAAATACTCCCTTAAAAATTAGAATTGACTAACTTGAAAATAATAATTGATATCATGAGACATCAGGAACCAACTTTTAAATGTACAAAGTAGAAAATAAGTAAAATATCTCATTAGAAAAACAACTAGTTTTGAAAATATGGACAGAAGATAACAGTAAGCATTATATTATTGAACAACTTGAAAGCCATTGGGAAAACTTTTAAAAAAGCCTGAATACCATATTGAAAGAAATTACAAAAATAAATTGTACTAATATCTTTGAATAAGAGAATAAAGAAGAAGAAATTCAAATTTGAGATCAAACAAGACATAACTTCCACACTAAGGGAGCACCTTGGAAAGTGATATTTAAAAAAAATGAACTAGGACTACGATTATCCTTCCTGGAAAAAATAAAATTCTTCAAGAGGAAAAAAAAATGGAAATGTAATGAAATAGAATACTTTAATAATTCCTGATAAAAAAAGACCAGAGCTAAAGAGAAAACTTGACTTTAAATATGTGACTCAAAGGAACCATCAAAAGAAAAACATAGGGGTGGCTAGGTGGTGCAGTGGATAAAGCAGCACCCCCGGATTCAGGAGGCCCTGAGGTCAAATCCATCCTTAGATACTTAATAATTACATAGCTATGTTGCCTTGGACAAGCCACTTAACCCCATTGCCCCATTGCCTAGCAAAAACGTAAAAAAAAAAAAAAAGACAAACATCAAAGATAAATTATAAGACATTAAAAAAAGTTCAACTCTTTGCATTTCTAAAAGGGAAGATAATAATTGTAACTTTTAAGATTTTTTATCATTATTAGGACAATTAGAAGCAATCTGTATAGATAGAGGGCATGGGAGTGACTTGCTTATGATGAGTTGATCTAAAAATAAAAAAAGGGTGAGGTGATAGGTAGAATGGGGAAAATTTTCTCACCAAAAAAATGTGCAAAAAAGAGTTTTAAGAGTGGAAGAGAAAATAGGGTGTGCAGGCATCTATTTTTCTTAAATTTTAATTTGTTGAATCAATTAAGCATTATTGTAATATAGTATACTTAATAAAATATTAATATAATATTAATATTACTATATTACAGTAATATAGTATACTAAATAAAAGATTTGCAGTTGCATGTGCAATTGCAAATTTATTGTATACGACTTACTATTCCTTTAAAAGTATAATAAATTTATTATTCAGATTTCTTCTTTCCCCTTGCTTTGGAGATGACTGTCTTTAGAAACACACACAAATATTACATTACATTACATTACATTACATTACATTACATTATATTATATTATATTATATTATATTATATTAATTATATTGTATTGTATTGTATTATATTATATATGATGAAATATGAAATTAAATATATATTAAATATAATATTGATTTACATTTTTCTTTTTTCTTTTTTATGATTTTAACATTTTATTTGTTTTCCAATTATATACAATAGTAATAAGTACCCATCATTTTTTGCAAGGCTCTGAATTCTAAAATTCCCCCCCCATTCCTTCCCCCCCCCAACAGAAGTCTGTCTGATAGTCTCCATATTGTTTCCATTGATGTAAATTGAATGTGTTATAAGAGTAAACATAAATGCTCTCCCCTGCCCCCCAAGAAGATGTGAAATCTCAATAATAGAGAGAGAGGGAGAGGAAAAAAATTGTACTTCAGTCTGTCTTTAGATTTCAATGGCTCTGTCTCTGGGATGAGTTGCATTCTTTATCATAAGTCCAACAGAAAATTTGTTTCAATATTTCTCCCACAGTTGCTATTACTAGCTGTACCTCCACTCTATTTCTCCCCACTCACATCTATTCTATTCTCTCTCTCCTTTCATCCTAGCCCTGTCCAAAAGTGCGTTGAATCTGAGTACCTTCTCCCTCGATCTTCCCTCTCCTATCACTTGTTGCCCCCTTCCCTCCTCCATTCTCCCTTATACCGTCTCTTTCTTCTTATTTTTCTTTAGGGTAAGATAGATTTTCTCACCCTGTTAAGTGTATATGCTATTTACTCTCTGAGTCATTTCTGATGATAATTAAGGCTCGATTTAATTTTTTTCTTAAAACCGCTGTTACTATTTTCTTGGTACTGCACATTTGCTCTTCATTATTTATTGAAAATATATCCATGTTTTTCTAAAGTCTTTGAACTCATGATTTCTTTTAGCACTGTAGTGTTCCATCACAATCACATCCCACAGTTTGTTCAACCATTGCCCAATTGATAGACATCCCCTAAATGTCCAGTTCTTTGCCAGCACAAAGAGGACTACTATAAATATTATAGAACAGATACATTATATTCCTTTTCCCCTCTAATCTTTGAAATGTATCTTGCACTGGCATTTCTGGGTCAAAGGTTAGAGACAATTTAATACCACTTTGGGCATAATTCCAGGCTGTTCTTAAAGATGATTGAATTAATTCACAATTCCACCAACAATTTAATTGTGTCTTATTTTTCCATATCCCCAACAACATTTGTCTATTTTCCCTTCAATATTTTTAGCCAATTTGATGCATGCAAAATGATATCTCAAGATTGTTAAAATTTGCATTTCCTTAATAAAGAGTGATTTAGAGCATTTTTTGCGTCTATACATTGGTTTGATTTCTTTATTAGAAACAGCAGATGAGAGGAAACAACTTTGAATTGAGAATGCACTCTTAACTTTGAAATGGAAATGTGACTAAAATTTCAATGTATGACTCAATGTTTAATGCATGTAATTAAGTATGCACAATATATGAATGTACAATTCATATGTATGTGCTTCCATATAGATTTATGTATACGTATTGTACAGTTACAATTTTATATATATCAATGGTATGTGTATATGTGTTTATATACACACATGATACAAACATGTTTCTAGAATAAACAATGTCATGGTTAAAAATTACAGATGAAAGCACATGTAAATTTTTATATATTCATGGCTGCATTAAAGAGCAATATGCTTAAGGCAAAACTGGTAGAAATTTCTATTGCTGTTTTTTGTTGTTGTCTGAATAAAAAGTTCACTTTGGGCCTTAGGCAATGTTTGCAATTTCACTATAATTTCATTTTCTGAAAATAAATATCATGTGTCATATTACAGCTTGAAGTGTTAATATGAATTATAATTATAGGTTTTAATGAAATGTTTCATAAAGACCAATACTATTATACCTTTATCTAGAATTTTGTATATCCTAGGGAACATTTGGGAAATTTAAAGCATTTCTAAAATTCAAAAGCTATGTCTGAATGAATTCTGCCTTTATGATTTTGGCTCAAAGACATTGACTTTTCCTTGTTGTGTTTATATTCACAATACAACAACAACAACAAGAACAGCAGCAAAATGAACAAAATATCAGCTTCATATGTGCTGACCTCAAATCTCAAAATTTCTTATCTGGACAATACTGAAAATAACTAAACATCTTTCAGGTTTATGCTCTCAAATTGTCTACATTATCTGTCTAGCAGATGCTGGGATTTTCTCCCTTCATTTTGTTCCCCCTTTCTATTTCTTTGCTATTATCATAAATAAAATAAAGTAAATGCTATGGTTGCCTCAGGACATATTTGACAACCAGAAGAAATTGTCATATGGAAAAAGTAAAGGAAAATAGTTGAGGAAGAGGGATAAGTGGTCATTTTCCAAGAGTGCCAATGCATTAGGTAATGTGAAATAACTGGTGTTGTTGACATCACTTCTTTTGTTGGATTTAAAAGGAAATGCCATTTTGCATGACAATACTAAAGGAAGCAAAATTTTATAGACTTATTCTAATTTGGGCCCACTCCTCTTTCTCTGCTTTATTTTTTTCTGTACATTTTCTCATGAATTTCCACAATTTATAATCCTTATCTATCTCTCTTCATTTGTTAATTCAAGTCCACAATTAATATCTTAATTCAGACAAATGGGTTAAAAGAAAGGTTTTTGATAAAGTTTTTCTGATAAAGGGTTAATTTTTAAACCATATAGGGAAGTGATTCACATGAATAAGAATAAGAGACATTCCATAATACACAAAAGATCAGAAGATATGAATTGCAATTTCAGAGGAAGCAATATAAAATTTCTTGTGAAAAAAGTCAGAATTATTAATAGAGAAATGCAAATTTATGTAACTAGATGTTCCATTTCATACCCAACAGATTGACAAAGTGGGCCACAAAAAAGAAAAATGACCAATGATAGAGGAGCTGCTAGAGGATAATTACACCTGGTCATTGTAGATGGCTAGGTGTCAGTGTTCTGGAGAACAATCTGAAATTATGCTACTCTGTTCATACCTGACCCAGTGATACTTCTACTAGTCAATAACCCTGAAATGCATAGATGATGAAATGGACTGATATATAGAAAGGTTTTATAGAAGTTCTTTTTTGTTTTTTTTTTTGTGTGTGTGTCAAAATATTTCAATCTGGCAAGATATCAGTCAAATGGAGAATTAATTAATAATTAATTATATATGTATAAAATGTGTTTTTTGTGAATTATAAAGAATGATAAATGATAAGATTTATGTGAGTTGATGCACAGTGATTGAAAAAATCATAAGAAAAATATATACATTAACATACAATATTGCAAACACACAAATATTGAAAGATTTAGGAATAGTGATTACCACAATGACCAAACACAATTCAAAGGACTTAATACAGATTGAAGCATTGTTGATTTTTATTACTTGTGTGTGTGTGTGTCTGTGTGTGTCTGTGTGTGTGTGTGTCTGTGTGTGTGTGTGTGTGTGTGTGTGTGGAGTAGGGAAGGAGGGAAAGGGATCATGGCTAATATGGGAATTTTGTAACTTGGAAATATGCATGTACATATTATGAAAAATATATAAATTAGAAAAAGAAAATTTGTATGAGACCATATCAAACAATGCTTTTTAAAAAGTGATATTCCATTTTTTCCAAATTCATGTTATGAAAGTTTTTCAACATTCATCCCTATGCAAGTGTGTGTGTGTGTGTGTGTGTGTGTGTGTGTGTGTGTGTGTATTTTTTAGGTTTTAGCAAATACTCCTGTCTCCAGGGCTGGCGCTCTACCCACTTTGCCACCTAGTCACCCCGCATATATATATATATATATATATATATATATATATATATATATATATTAAGTTACAAAATTTCTTCCACCCTCCTTCCCACTCCCCTCCCCTCTGTGTCAAAAATTCAGGTAGATATTGGACATTCACATTTATGATAAACGTTTACAGATTAGTAATTTTAAGCATAATTAATTAGGATTAAGGGGCAAAATGACATGAGGGTTTTTTTAACATATGAGTGTAGGGGCAGCTAGGTAATTCAGTGAATAGCACTGACCTGGAGTAAGGAGGATCCGAGTTCAAATTTACCCTCAGACATTTAATACCAGTTGTATGATTTTGGCAAGTCACTTAATCCCATTCCTTTGCAAAAACCAATAAAAAATAAAAAGTAAATGTATTGTTCATCAGTTTCTGAAGATTTATTTTTTATTTGTTTTGTTTTTGTTCCTCTGGATGGTTATAACAATGTCCATAGCTGATCTAAGAGGGTGGTTTTAGCAATCTGAACCACTGAGAAGAGCTGCATCCATCAAGGTTCATTAAGTTACACTATTGTTGTTAATGTTATCTTGGTTCTGTACACTTTGCTCAGCATTATATCCTGTTATTCATTCCATGCTTCTCTAGAGTGTGACCATTTATGGTTTCTAACAGAACAATAGCACTCTATAATATTCATGTACCATAAGTTGTTTAACCATTCCCCAATTGATGGACATCCCTTCAATTTCCAAGTCTTTGCCACTACCAAAAATCTGTTATCAAAGGATGCATTGTTGAAACTTAAACTTGTCTTCCAGTGCCAAGATGGCAGAGTGAGGAAGAAATCCTCCAAACAATAAGAAAATATTCCAGAATTGATTGAGATTCAGGGAAGCAGCTTAACTGCAAAGTAGGTAATGCCTATTTTACTGGAGTGAGAGGGAGGGTTAAGAGATACACCAGAAGCAGCTTGAGGCAGCCTCACAGTAAGGGGTCTTCAACTCCAGACTTTCACTGTCTAGGACTTCTGCAAACCTGAAGCTCCCTAGGTAGGTGAAGAGTCTGTGTAGCACAGCATGGGCCCACCCCAGTGTCTCCACTCCCAGAAAAAAGTCACCAACAAGACCTTGATCCCATTACTGAGCAGTAGTAAAGTCTTTCCCAAAGTTAGTCAACAAGAAAATCCATGGAACCTGCCAACAGAGAGACCCTATTTTCATAGCAGTCCAGCAGCAGGGTCCCACTCTTGAGGCAGATCAGCAACAAATTCCTATTTCAGTGTCTACTAGCAGAGAAGCCCTCTTTTTCAGCCACCCTTCAACAAGGCTTTTCCACTATAGAAAACCAACATCAAGAAATCTCCTTCAGGTCCAACTATCACAGCAATCTAGTAACAAGACCCACACCTCTGAAAAGATTAACAGCTATTTCCCATACCCAGAGGAGACCAATAGGGAAACTCCACCTGCCACCCAGTACAAATTGAAGGGAAGTCTGCCCTCCACAGAAAGCAAACAATCCTTAAGACCAGTAAAAGCCAGATGTAAGATCCTGAGCTCCACCAGAAAATGTTTGGATGAGAGTCTAACTTTCACATAAAAATCTCAAGTTACTGAAAAGCAGAATAGATGAGAAAAAAATAACACTTCACCTTAGAATGTTACTTTAAGTGAAGGGAGGATCCAGACATAAACTTAGAAGAGAACAACAGTGTCAAAATGACTACATGAGAAGGCACAAAAAAAAATACAATTTGGTCTCAGGTCCAAAAAATATTTTCCTGGAAGAGTATTAAAAGGATTTTTTTTAGGTTTTTTTTTGCAAGGCAAATGGGGTTAAGTAGCTTGCCCAAGGCCACACAGCTAGGTAATTATTAAGTGTCTGAGACCAGATTTGAACCCAGGTACTCCTGACTCCAGGGCCGGTGCTTTATCCACTGCACCACCTAGCCTCCCCAAAAGGATCAAAAAGAAAAAACAAATTATAGAAGAAAATAAAAATTGAGAAAATAAATGAGAATCATGAAAAAATAATCAATAGAACAAGAAAATATACAAATATATTATAGGAAATATAACTTCCTAAAAATAGAATTGACTAAATGGAAAAGGAAGTATCAATGCTCACTGAAGAAAACTGTTCCTTAAAAAAATTAGAAATGAACAAATGGAAAAATAATGACTCTATGAGATATCAAGTTATTATTAAACATAATATAAAAAGTTTAAAAGAAATAAAAATGTGAAATTTCTCATTTTAAAAAGTCAGAACTCCTCAGAAAAGAGATTCAAGAGAGAGAGAATACAAGAATTACTGGACCACCTGAAAATGTTGTTAATTTTTTTTTAAATAATAACAAAAAGCAATAAGTAGCCTGGGCAACATCATTTAAGAAATTATCAAAGAAAATTTCTGTAAAATTTCAGAGCTCACAGATCAAGTAGAAAGAAATGCAAGTCAAAAAAGTCAAAAAGAAACAATTCAAATATCTTGGAGCTATATTCAGGATTACAAAGTATTTGGCAGCTTCCACATTAATGGACCAGAGAGTTGGAATATGCTATACTGGAAGGCAAAGGAGTTAGGATTGCAACCAAAAATCACCTACCCAGCAAGACTGAATATAATATTACAGAAAAAATGTATATTTAATGAAATAGAAGACTTTCAAGCATTCATAATGCTTGAACCAGAGCTGAATAGAAAAATCAATATCCAAATAGAGAAAGCATAAGAAATCCAATAAAATAAAATTATATTTTATATGATAAGAAAATGTGTAGTTCTAAACAACATAATTATTATAAGAGCAATTAGAAAGAATAGATATGCACAGAAGTTGTGGCTATAAGGTGACTTTAATGGAATGATTTATTTCATAAAATGAAATAAAGAAGTGACAAAGGAAATTGCATTGGAAGAAAGAGGTAAAGAGAGAGATTGAATTGGGGGTAAGTTATGTCACATAAAAAAGATATAAAGCACTTTTAGAACAGGAGAAGATTGGGATAGGGAGTTGACAGGTAAAGTTTGAAACTTGCTTTCATAAAAATTGGTCAAAAAAAGGAATAACAAAGACATTCAATTGGATGCAGAAATCTCTCTTACCCTATCAGGAAGCTAAAAGGATAGGAATAATAGGAGACAGAGGGGTCTCATAAAAAGGAGGTAGATTGAGGAAGGTAGTGATCAGAAATAAAACACTTGTAAGGGGTACAAGTAAGGTTGCAAGTAAGAGAGAGAGGAGGGATAAAAACAGGGAAAAGCAGTATGGAGGGAAATACAGTGGTAGGTATGATGATTATAAATGTGAATGGGTTGAAGTCATCTACAAAATAGAAGTGGATAGTAGATTATATTAAAAACCAGAATCTTACAGTATGAATTTATAAGAAACAGATTAAAAGCAAAGATTAACACACAGGGTAAAGGTATGAAGATGGAATGGATATTATTATGCTTCATTTGAAGCAAAGAAAGCAGGTGTAGTAATCCTGATGTCAGATAAAGCAAAAGGGGGGGAGATCTATTTAAAAGAGAAAAGGAAGAAAAGCATTTCTCCCTAAAAAGTACCATAGAAAGCAAAGTGATAACAATCCTCATGGTTTAGCATTTAAATTTTGGAAGGAGAATTTGAATGGCTCACAGGAAGAAATAAAAGTATACTGTTGTCAGGCAGGGCTCTTCCCTCTGTGGAACCTCTGGGACTGCTGAAGAAAGACAACTCAAACAGGTGATCAGGGGGCAAGTGCAATTTATTTCTGCTTCTGTAAGCTTATATACTATATTCTATATGCGGAAGCAGGGTATGGGAGGATCTCCTGAAGCCTATATCAGATTGGCCTGAGCTTCTTGCATTGCCTTAGTCGACTGTCTCTATGCGGAAATTTGTCAAGCGAGGGATGGGTGAAATAGGGAAGTAGATGGGTAGATATGGGGGAGTAGATATGGGGGCGCCTCCCAGTTTCCTTGTGGCCGAGGATTTGAGGTGACCAAGGTTTGCCTTAGCCTGTATCCTGGAGTTTGCTCTATGGGACTTCATCTCATGTCCTGCAAGGCCAGTAGATATGCTGTGGGGTGGCCTCCTACAGTTTACTGGTTGAGGACCTCAGCTTTCCTCCTCAGAACTAGATAACATAATCAAAAAAATAAAAGAGAAAGACTCTAAGGAGATGAGAAATACTGGAAAAGTTATATATCTGAAAAAATTGAATGAGAATAGAAAGGAATATCTTTTCTCTGAAGTACATTACAAATAAACTAAATTAGACATGTATAAGAACATAAAAACCTCACAGCCAAATACAGAAAAGCAGAAATAATAAATATCCTTTTCAGATCACAGTATAAAATCACATTTCATAATGCACATTAATAAGAGATTAAAAATTATATAATCTAGTCCAAAAAAACTTTCAAAGGACAAGAAAAGAAACATTTGATAATTTATTTCTCTAATTGATTGCATAAATAAAACAGAGAAAAAGCAGATAAATGAACTAGGTATGATCTTTTTTTTAAAAGAGTAAAAAATACAGAACAAATTAAAAATCCCCAAATGAATAGCAAACTGGAAATCCTGAAAATCAAAGAAGAGATCAATAAAATTGAAAGTTTGAAAATCATTGAATTAGTAAATAATACTAGTTTTATTAGTATTTAGTAATTAGTAAGTAGCCTAATTTTATGGGAAAAATAAAATAAATAAACCATAGGTCAATTAGATTAATTAAAAAAAGAAGTAAAGCAAATTACTATAAAAATGAAAAAGATAAATGTATCATCAATGGAGAGGATATTGAGAAAATTGTTAGGAGCTATTTTGCCCAATTAAATGCCAACAAGTTTTTCAGTTTAAATGAAATGGATGAAAAACTACAAATATATTTATGATATTTGTAGTCTATTATATTAATAAAAGATTAACAGAAATACTTAAATAACTTTATCTTACAAAAAAGATTTTGAACAACCCATCAATGAATTTCCTAAGAAAAATTCTCAAGATCAGGTCGTGTTATCAGTGAATTTTGCCAAGTATGTACAGAACAATTAATTCCAAACTATATAAACTATTTGGAAAAAATAAGCAAAGAAGGAGTTCTAGGAAATTCCCTTCAGAGCAGATATATGGTGTAGAAACACAAACCAGTAAATACCAAAAGAGCAAAAGAAATTTATAGATTGTTTTTTCTAATGAATATCATTGCAAAATTTAATAAAATACTAGCAAAGAGATTACAGCAAAATATCACAAGGATCATGCATTATAGAAATGTGGGATTTATAACAGGAATGTATGCTGATTTGATGTTTAGAGAACAATCAATATAATTGATAATAATAATCCCAACAAAACCAAAAAAATCACATTATGATCTCAACAGATGCAAGAAAAGGTTCTGGCAAAATAGAATCATTCCTATGAAAAACACTAGAGAATATAGGAATTAATATTTATCTAAAACAACCAGGGAGTATTATCTATAATTATGGATAAGCTAGATGTCTTTCCAAGACAATCGGGAGTGAAAAAAGATGCCTATCTGTATTATTCGATATTCTACCAGAAATGTTAGTTATAGCCGTAAGAAAAGAATTAAAAGAAATTACAATAGGCAAACCCCCCCAAACTATCATTTTGTAGATGATATGACATTAATAAACTTAGAAAATACCAGATAATCAATTAAAAACTATTTGAAATTTTTTATAACTTTAGGCAAGTTTTAGGATACAAAATAAACTCTCATAAATCAACATTTCTACATATTTGCAAGGAAGTCCAACAATTCGGACAAGTAATAGAGAAATTTAGTTTAAAATAATTTTTGACAATATAAAATACTTGGAAGTTTTCCTACCAAGAAAAATTCAGCAACTATATGAACACATATGTATAACATTTTTATATAAATAAAGTTAGAAGTAGATAATTGGAAAATTATTAGTTGTTCATCAGTAGGTCAAGGTAATATAATACAAATTATAATTATATATAGATTAATTAAAATAATTGAATAGAACTTGAAAAATAACAAAATTCATCTAGTAGAACAAAAGTTCAAAGCTATCAAAGGAATAAACAAAAAAAAAATAAAGAAAAAAAAGTTAGTCTAGCAGTACTGGATCTGAAACTGTATTTTGTTGCAGTAATTATCAATTGTTGGGGCGGCTAGGTGGCGCAGAGGATAGAGCAACTGCCCTGGCATAAGGAGTACCTGAATTCAAATCTGGCCTCAGACACTTAATAATTACTTAGCTGTGTGACCTTGGGCAAGTCACTTAACCCCACTTGCCTTGCAAAAATAAAAAAATAAATATGTTATTGACTTAGAAATAGATTGGTGGATCAATATAATAGATAGATGCAAATTACTTTGTAGCAAATAAATAACCATCACAATCTGATCTATAGTAAACTCAAAGATTCAATGTTTTGTAACAAGTCACATTATTTGGCAAAAACTTCTGGAAAAACTGAAAAACATTATGGCAGAATCTAGAAAGATTGATATCTCATATAAAAAGATAAGGTCAAAAGGTGTACATGATATAAACATAAAGAATGATACCATAAAAAAATTTAAAGGGCATGGAATAGTTTATTTGTAAGATTTATAGATTAGAGGACTAAAGAGGATGTAACACATCAAATAAATAATTTTGATCCCATAAACTCAAATCTTTTCCACAAAAAAAGTGCAGCAAAATAATAAGGAAAGAAAACTGGGAAAAACCATTTTTCAACAAGTATCTCTGATACAAGCATTATTTTCAAAATATGTAGGCAACTTAGTCAAATTTATAAAATATACAAATCATTACCCGGACAATAAATGATAAATTGATATTAACACGAAGGTTTTAGACAAAGAATTAAAAGTAATCTTTAGTAATATTAAAAGTATTCTAAATCACTATTTACTAGAGTAATAAAAATTAAAGCATCTCTGAGTTATCCCTCATATTTCTCGTCATGCCTAATAAGATGAAAAAAAAGTGAGAGTTGGAAGGGATACCACAGTTGGTGGAGTGGTGAAGTGATTCAAACATTCTGCACAGAATTTGGATTAATGCCCAAATTGTTCCACAACTGTGCATATCATTTGATCCAGAAAAAAAAAACCTGTCCATTTTTATATCTGAAAGATAACCAAAAAAGAGAGAAAAGGACCTATGTATTTAAAAATGTTTAGAGTAGCTCTTTTTGTGGTGGCAAAGAATTGGAAATCAAAGTAATGTTCATCAATTGAGAAATAGTTAAACAAGCTATGGTATATTATTGAAAGAGAATTTTATTGTGCTATAAGAAATGTCAAGCAGGTTGTTTAAAAAAAAAACTGGAAAGGCTTAGATGAACTTTTATGTAGTGAAGTTAAGAGAACCAGGAGAACATTGTACAAGAGCAGTAATGTTTTTATGAGGAACTGTGAATAATTTAGTCTTTCTCTCAAGCATACAAGCAAGACAATTTCAAAGCTCCTCTAGTTAAAGAACTGATATTGTTCGAATACAGATGAAATTATGTTATTTTTCACTTTATTTTATTCCAGGCTTTTTGTACAAAACGAGTAATATGTTTTGTAAAATTGCACATGTATTATCTGTACCTGTAGTTTACTCTCTCAGAGAGGACTGAAAGGAAGAAATAGAATTTGGAGTACAAAACTTTAAATAAAAATGTGGAAAAAAAAGAAAGTTAACACACTAAAATGATATATGAATAAATTTATGCATAAACAAGTTTAGGGGAATATTATTAATTTGGGAAATAGGATTTTCTTAAAATGTTTTATTGCATTTAAATACTTGATTATGTATGCCTTCTATTTTGGACAAGGTTAATTTAGGGAAAGGTATAGATAGGTATGTGGCACAGTGGAAAGAGCACTGACCCTGGAGTCAAGAAGACCTGACTTCAAATCCAATTCCAATCATTTAATAATTGCCTAGCTGTGTGACCTTGGGCAAATCACTTAATCCCACTGCCTTAAATAAATAAATAAATAAATAAACAAACAAACAAACAAATAAATAAATAAATAGATAGATAGATAGATAGATAGATAGATAGATAGATAGATAAATAAATGAATGAATGAATGAATGAATGAATGAATAAATAATAATAAAAGATTCATTTGGGGGGAGACAATTTTAACTAGTGTTAATTGTCGTCAGAAAATGGCCAGATTTTTAGATATAAAAAAGAAAATCAACTATTTTTCAAATGTTTTATTTGATGAAGTATGTATTCCTTCCATATGGAAAATATTTCTTCCTTAACTCATGGGAACAATCTTTTTTAAAGAAACCTTTATGGGAAAATTCATATAATGTATTATTGGACAGTGTGGCCTAGTTTCCCAAAATTTCTCAAAATACATCAGAATTATGTTCTGAATTCCAGCCATAATTATTTGTTAAATCTTATTACTTTGTACATAAAAATTATTGAGTTGATGGAACTGATTCAATATTTTCCAATAATGATTATTGAGAATGGAATAAATAATTCCAAGAAGCATTAAACTAAATATGTTGTACTGAAACAAATATTTCTAAAGAGTGTCTAAAGTAAGTACTTTTTTTAATCTTTCAGATATACTAAGAATTGTAGCTATTTAGTGCTCTCTTTATATATTCATGAATTTTTTTGCTTTTTATACTTATGGAAGGGCAGACAGTTTTCTCCGTTCACTTAAATGCTAAGATAAGTACTCATTCATCCAAACCCCTCATCTTCAACTGGAAATTTTTCTTCTCTTTATTCAATCTTTATTCAATTGGAAATCATAAGATCATGAGTTTACAACAGCAAAAGACCTTATGAGCCATTTATTACAATCTGATTATTTTACTGAATAATATAAAAATATTAATAATATATTTTGTGAAAATTGAATGGCTAAATTAATGCTTTTTCTTCCTGTTCTTCTTCTTCTTGTTCTTTACTATTATAAAAAAATTAAAACCTTAGAAAGATTGAGTGAATTCACATTTTTTTCTTTCCTCACAACTTTATCTATGGGTGGCTAGGAGAAGAAACTTTTGTCCATTGGGTTCAGAAAACACTTATTAGATTGTCAAATGTATGAATGAAATCTGGTACACTGTGTATGACCCATAATCTTATTCACTGTTCAAAAAAGAAATGAAACCAAACTTTCTTAATTTGCTTGTAATGAATATTTGATAAGATATTTAAATTTTTAGGTGCTTACAAGTTATACTTTTTAATAATTTAATTGATAGAACTTTAATTATTTTTAATTATTTAATAGAAATTTAATTATTTTAATTAAAGCAAAGCTAATAAATATATTATTTACATAAATGGCCATATTTCCTATTTTGAAAATAGAGATGATATTTTTTCAATATTCTTGAGATGAAGGGGAATCTATTCAACAATTGAATGCACTGCATTTTTCCTTGACTTTAATCATGAAAGGCAACTGTGTGAGACTAGATCATTTGATCTCTATATCAGTTGAGTGGTATCTATTTTGATTCATCCTGTGTTTAACTTTCCTCTTAATAACATTTATACTATATCTTTCAAACTGAATAAAACAAACATGCTCTTTATTAGATATTATTGTAAGAGTCAATTTCCCCTTTTTCCCTTAGATTAATATTATTTTAATTGATTTTTTATTTTTCTATTTATGTTATGAAAATTTTTTTAACATTCATCCATATATATTTATATATTTTTAACTTATAAAATTTCATTCCACCCTCCCTTCCCACCTCCCTTTCATCAGTGGCAAAGAGTCAAGTTAACATTGTACTATATATTTTTAATAAGCATGTTCACAGATTAATCATTTTTGGTATGTCCAAAGCTAGTCTATTATGAATGTCCAGGTCTCTGAACTGCTGAGAAGAGCTGCTTTCATCAAGCTTTATTATCTCACAATGTTGTTGTTAATGTGTATATTGTACTCTTGTTTCTGCTCCCTTCACTCAGCATCAGATCCTGTAAGTAATTCCAAGCTTCTCTAGAATCCAACCATTTATGGTTTCTTAAAGAACAATATTATTCCATTGTATTCAAGGACCGTGACTTGTTTAGCCATTCCCCAATTGAAAGACAATTCCTCAATTTCCATTTCTTTGTCTCTACAAAAAGCACTGCTATGAATATTTTGGAACAAGTGGGACTTTTCATTTTTTTATTTTCTGGAGATCGATTCTTCTATTAAAGAAGGAAATGAAAGTGTACATCACCCTAAAATCTATCTCCACATAAATGATATTGAAATTCATTATCAACTCTTGATAAAACTCAAAAGAAAAGATCAAAAAAATGAAAGATGTAATTGACCTAATAACAGGAATTAAATAAGTTAGAGTCTTTTATTGTTATAATTAGTATACTTACATGTTCAGTATTATCAGCTATATAGCAATTAATTTCTCTAATGTATTAAAAACAAAACATTAACTTCTACTTTGTCCTGAAAATGATGAGTGATTACTTTAATAACTTTTTAATAAGTCATCATCAGGAGAAATACGGTTAAATGTAGCATTATTAAAAAATAACTTATTCAAATTTGGTCTATAGCCAAATGTTAGTAATTGTTCTGCTGTAAATTTCTCCCTTCACATGAAACACAGTCTATCACCAAGGGGAAACTATGCTTTTCCTTTGTTTTTCTCAATTTCAAGGTCATTTGAGGGGGTCAGAGGACTAAATCCAATTGGTTGTAAACTTGTCAATAGAAATATATTTCATAACAAAAATGAATGCTGCCCTCGTGTCAAAGATCACTATATTCTATCAAGAATTTTTTGACTGGAATTTTCAAGAAGGATACTGTTAAAAAAGGAGGAAAATATGTAACAATTTCCTGTTGTTCCTCTGAACTTACAGAGTCAGAGAATTCCTCTGAATAACTTAGTTTTGGTAGGACATGATGGCAAATATCAGAAATATGATAGTATTTACTAATTAAATTAAATTAAAATGTAAGAAAAAACCTGATTTTTTTTCTTTTTTTTTTGAATTGACTGCTTGATCAATTACCACAAATTAGCACATGGTTTAATTGAGAACATTGTAGTAGGATTGATATCCATCTATTCCATTTGAAAATGAGACCTAGCATGCCACCTTTCATACTTAAAATTGATTTTGTGAAAAAGGTATTTCATGCACTTGTTATCACATTTGTGAAAATTATTGAAATTTCATTAAATCCAGTGTAAGATGTACTCATTAATCACATCTTATATAGAAAACATCATTCCAGACTCTAAAGATATAAAGAACATGAAAAATAGGCCTTTGTGTCAAAAGATTCATATTGTTTTAGGAATCTAAAAAAAAGTAAACATAGCATTCTTAATGATAATTTTCATATACACTACTTATTACTCAGGTCTTTCTATCCCCAAAATTGAAACTTTAGACAATATGCCAAGATATAAAGTATATCCTCATATAGAAGTAGTTTTTTCTATGATCATCATACACTTTTTTTTTAGGTTTTTGCAAGGCAAATGGGGTTAAGTGGCTTGCCCAAGGCCACACAGCTAGGTAATTATTAAGTGTCTGAGACTGGATTTGAACTCCTGACTCCAAGGCCGGTGCTTTATCCACTACGCCAACATCATATACTTTTACATTCTCCTGGGAAGGAGAAGTGTTCACCCTTATCTGTGCAGAAATGCCACCATTACATAAAAAATGCAATTAAAGTCAACTGTGTAGTTTTCCATATGCCACATGATAATCGAGATTTTCAGCAGTTTTTTCATACCTAATAATCAACTTTGAAAATATTTGTAACCAAAAATTACCTCTAAAAACTTGGTGAGTCCATTTTATATTCCTTCATCTCTAAATTATCTTCCTGTTTCTTAAATTTACATTATACTCCAATCCTCTAGAATATTTGCTTTACTATCTAATTATTCTGGGTAGCTACTTTGAACAGTGTAGATAGAGAACAGAGTTCATCCAAATTGCTAGTTATGTCATTCTCAGTAAGTCATTTAACTATTTGCCAAAGTTTCTTCATCTGTAACATAAGCTGGGGAAGGAAATGGCAAATCATTCCAACATTTTTGCCAAGAAAACTCCAAATAGGTTAATGAAGATTTTGAAACAATAAGCAACAAACAACCAATATTTTTTCTGAACTATTTTCCTTTATCCTGCTAACTAGAGAATGAAAAAGAAAAGGGGTACTTGCCAATACAAGACTTATTTTTCTTGATTTTTCATATTTATTTATTCAAATTTTTAAAAATATTTTCAATTTTATTAACCTGACCTATGATTTTCAGAATTTTCAACAGTGCTCAATTGAGGATTTTTAATTTATTTTTTTCAATTTTTTAGCTCCATGTCTAATTCATTGATTTATTCTGTGTAATTGTTGATGTAAGAATTTGTAGAAATATGTACTGCCTTAACTGAATACCATAAATTTTATGTTGTCTCATTTTTTGTCATTCTTTTTCATGAAATTATTGTTTAATGATTTGTTTCTTGAGCCATTTTCCTTTTAGTAATAGATTATTTAGTTTCCAATTTATTTTTAATATACCTTTCCACTGCCTGTTGCTGAATGTAATTTTATTTTATTATCTGAAAAATATTTCTGCCTTTTTTGAATTTGATTATTAGGTTTTTTATGCTCTATTACATAATCTGTTTTTATGTAGATGTCTTGTTCTGCTGAGAAAAATATATTCCCTTCTCTTCTCATTGAGAGATCTATCAAATCTAACTATCTGAATGATCTGTTCATTTCTTTATCTTCTTTGCTTATTTTTCAGTTGGAATTATCTAGTTTGGAGAGAAGACAATTGAAGTCTCTTACTAGTATTACTTTGATATCTATTTCTTCTTGTAACTCATCTAACTTTGCTTTTAGAATTTTGATGCTATATTGGTGCAACTGTTTAGAACTGATATTACTTCATTGTTTATGACACTGTTTTTTAACAAAATGAAATTTCCTTCCTTATCTTTTTAATTAGGTCTATTTCTGCTTTTACTTTGTCTGAGATCAAGATTGCTACCTTTACTTTTGTTAATCAGCTAAAGTGGAATAAATTCTGCTCTAACTTTTGTTTTACTGTATTTATGTGTTTCATTACTTCAAGAAGAATTCTTGTAAACAACATATTATAGGATTTTGAATTTTGATCGACTTTGCTTTCTACTTCCATTTTATGGAGAGTTCATCCGATTCACATTCGCAGTTATGATTAATATCTGTGTATGTTCCTCTATGCTCCTTTTTTGCCTGCATCTCTCTCTCTTTTCTCTTTTCCCTCTCTTTCTCAATGTTTTGCTTTTTTCTACCACCTCCACTGATCTATTTTCCCTTCACACTTTATTTAATCTCTCCCCTGGTCAAGTAAGATAGATTTTTATATTTAATTATTATGTAACTCCTTCCCACTTTGAGCTAATAATGATGAGAGTTAGGTTCAAGTGATGTTCATCACCTACCCTCCCATCTTCCCTTTCACTGTAATTGGTCTTTTGCACCTCTTCATGTGAAATAATTTGCCCTATTCTATCTTTCCCTTCCTTCTGTACCCACTGTAAATTTGTTCCTCATCTCTAAATTCTATCCTTTTCATTTTAAAAAATAATGGGAAGTTATATTTAGTAGGTTGATCAGCAGAAAAGCACACAAAGTACTAAGCATCAGAGTAAACTTCAAAGAATGTGACACATCTTATGAAAAATCATATAATTTTTATTGTTAAAATAATTATTTGTTAATTTTTACAAGTTAATTAAAAAGTGAAGGACTATTTCCTACAATCTCAAATCTAACAGTGGTATTTCATAAATGGTTATTAATTGAATTACATTGGTCTGCAAATAGCCAAGAAGTTATTAATATCATATGAGTATACTCTTTGTACACTATTTGTTTTTAGAAAACAGGCAATTAATTACCAATTTTCATGGATCCTTTAACCTAAATCTAAGTTATAAAAACATACTATTATAATGGTTTTGTGTGTTTTATCATTGTTCTTTTCCCAGAAGAGCATTCTCTTAGAAGTAGAATCCTAGAATCATTGAATAAAATATGTGATCTTCACTCCTTATTTTATCTTTGGGTTTCAGGAGTAATTTAAAAGCAATACACTAAAATATTCACTGCAGATAAACAATGAAACAATGATAAATTTGTTGAAGTTCCTGTGAATTTAAATTCAGTGGTTTCATGCAGTCTAAAATTGATCATCATAGGAATAGATGGAAATTTCTGAAGATTTTTAAAGGTTCTGACTATAAATTTGGAGGGGAAATTTCTGAAATGAATAATTTTAGATGATAGCTACATTGAATGTCAGCGTTTTGCTCATTCTAATTTTATTTTGCCCAAAAGTAATTCAATTACCTGCTACACAGAAATGAAGACTAATCCAGAATTTAAATGATGCCTTTGTCACTGTCAATATGATTTAACTGGTTCTCAGTTTCTTTTTCTTTTAAATGAGTTTGCTACATTTGCAATTCTTAGTACCTATGCTTCTATGAGACTCATGGGGAAAAAAAATAAAAGGCCTCATTCTTATAAAAGTAGAGTAAGTATACAACTTTTTTTCTGGATGAAGATATCTTACTTTTTGTCCCATAGTTTTGCATATCTTATGAGAACATCCGGTTGACAATGACATTCAAAATGAGCTTTGTACATTCATTAGCATGTATGAATGGGAGGTGGAATTGGGGGTAAAATTATCTGCATTCTCAGAGTAATTGAAGAACTGTTTAAACATCAAAGAGCTAGCAGTATAAAGGGAATGAGGCCTTTCAGATAGAACTGTTTGACAAGAATGACTCTAAAGTGATCTATTAGGAAAAATTTTGTCATATTCAGTCAGTACGGATAGGTTTAAGATCTTCCCAAATTTAGTACATTTTATGATTTACCTATAATATATACTCTTCTTATAATTTACTTAATTTATTTTGACCTTGCTTATATGACATTTTATATTCTTCAATTTGAAAGGATGATTTACTCACTAAGATTCTTCTATTGAAATGCTTTTTATTGGCTCAGTTTCCACTTCCTCCTGGATTGGCAGAAACCTGAGATCTCTTAGTGAGGTTTCAAAGTGGTAAGAATGAAGAAAATAAACTGTTTTCCCTGGAGAGGTCAATGAAATAAGCTATTTGTTCTTGAGGCACCTTGTCCTCTTAGCATAGAAATAATGAATAGGAGGGGAGAAGAGTAGGAATAGATTTTTTAAGGCAACTAAAGCTGAAGGTCAGGTTTTACTTATGATAGTGTTCTAAGTTATTAGAGCAACAAATCCACCTCTAGTTTGTTAAGTGAACATGACTATAATTACATAAGACACATTTTTATTTTATAGTACAATGAAGATTTTTATTTATCCTTCTCAGTTTCCTCCCTAATTTCCTCCACTCATCCTGGGTTTTCAGTATTTGTCTCTTCAAAAGGAAAAAAAAATATATTTTTTACGTGAAAATCTGGGAAAAAAAATAATGAAGGCATGAGAAAGGATTTAGGTTACTTGGTAACAGTGAATGATGGTATAGCTTCTTAGTAATGGATTTAACAAATTTAAAAAGAACTGATAAGGACATAAGTGATTGAAAAAGATACATAAAAACAAGTTTATAGGTACACTTGTGGAGCTTATCTGGACTGAATAAAATGGAGAGAGATGGAGAAAACTATATATTCATCCACAAAGCTAAATACTAGAGATAAGTAAATAAGAATGAAATCTATAAAAAGAACCAGTAAAAGGAGTCTCAATATCTCAGTTGTGTTTGTACAAAGAGTAGGAGTAATCTAAAAAATTGACAAAAGTTTTAAAGAAATAAAAGGAAATTAAACATATGACACATCCTAGATCTTTGTACAATGACTTAATGACTGCATGTAATGAATAAAATTGATAAAGTATATGGATAAAATGATCTTGTATTTTTTTAAATTCATTACCCAAATGGCAAAGAAAATTTTAGGGAGGAAAAATGGATTAATTGATTGAATAAATATTTCCATAAGAATGTTATTAATTAGATAATTAGACTTAGTGAATGGATAAGTTTCATGAATAAATCAGCTTAGATATTTAAACCAGTGTCAAGATATGATCATGACAGTAAAATTAGAGATTTCTTACAAGCATCAGAACACTATATTCCCTAAAAACAGAAGAATTAGTAAAGTATTGATTTGAATGTTAATAATATCATTCTTTAAAACATGAGGAGCAAGTGGTAAGAGTTGTTTTTATTCAAATGAATTGTTATAAGAGGAACTGACTGCACACATAGCAAGAGCTAATACTTATGGAGAGAGATACCATGGCATCTTTTCTAATGGAATGATGGCATTTATAATATTTAAGGAGATTAAAGCTGGGCAAATTTTAGCTATTATACAACACAGCTGTTAGGAGATTTAATGAAAGTTCTTTGAGGGGATAGTATACAAGTAGTTGTACAAAAGAAATTGTTCTGAATGGGCTTTGATGTTCAAAATGAAATTACATTTAAATTAATTTTTAAATAAGAAAAATGATTTTTATACTTAAATTTATACCTTTTATCAATTACAAGTAAAATAATTTTTAGCATTCTTGTTTTAAAATTTTGAATTCTGAATTCTTTTACTCTTTACCTATCCATCTTCAATGAAAAGACAAGTAATTTGATAAAAATTATATTTGTAAAGTCATGGAAAACATATTTCTAGATTGGGCATGTTATAAAATGTAACCCAGAGAAAAAAACCAATAAAAATAAAGTTTGAAACTGTGATTTGATCTATATTAAGAATCCATCAACTTTTTTTTTTGGAGGTAGTAAATATGAAATTTTTTTTCTGAGGATCATTGGATTACTAGCTAAGTCATTTATATTTGATCATCATACAAGCTTGTTGCTATATATTATATTTTATATTCTATTTTTCTAATTCTGTTTATTTCACTTTGCATCAGTCCTTGTTAGTCTTACCAGGTTTTTTCCCTTTGAAAGCATCCTATTCATAATTTTCTATAGGATATACACTGCTTTATAAGCTTTGGGCTTAGTGACAAATTGTTCTCTAGAATTGATTGATCAGTTCACAAGTTCTCCAACAATGGATCAGTTTCCCAATTTTTCCATATAACCTTCTAAATTTGTTATTTTCTTTTTCTGTCATATTAGATAAATAAATACTAGATCAGTGGTGGCTGAGAGCAAATGTAATTTGTACTTTCCCAAATGTTATTTAGAGCATTTTATATGAATATAGGTAATTTTTCTTCTATTTTTGATCATTTATCAATTGAAGAATGAATAATTTTTTATTTTACTCAATTCTCTAAATAATTAAGAATGGAGTCCATAATCAGAGAAACATTCTCTCAACAATTAATTAACTAACCTTTTTTTTTTTTACTTTTCTTCAAATCTTGTCATATTGGTTTTGTTTGTGCAAACCCTTTTTATTTAATGTAATAAAAATTATGTCTTTCACATCCCATAATGTTTGTCTCTTGTTTGGTCATAAAATAATTCTTAATTCATCAATCTAACAAATAAAATTCCCCATATTGCCCTAACTTGTGCATGCATGACATTACCCTTTATGTCTTAATCATGAATCTATTTTGAAATTTTCTTGTTATATGGTATAATATATATTGATCTATGCCTAGTTTCTGTCCAACTCTTCTGGATTTCCCAGATTTTTTTAAGTAGTATATTCTTATCTAAAAGTTTGGATATTTGTGTTTACAAATAATAGATTATTATGATCACTTATTACTGTGTACTATATACCATTGAACTATTTCAATGATGCATCACTGTATTTCTAAGCCTGTACAAAATACTTTTCATGATAACATCTTCATACAACAGTTTGAGAGCTGTAACTTTTAGTCCTTCCTTCATATTTTTTTTCATTGATTCCTTTTACACTACTGACATTTAGTTCTTCTAGGTCAATTTGGCTATTTTTTTAAGTCTTTAAAATAAAGTTTTTTGTAGGTTGATTAGTATAGCACTGAAAAAGTAAATTATTTTTTGATGGAATTTCTATTTTTAATGTATTGGTTCAACTTATTTATGAACAAGCAATATTTCTTCAGCTACTAAGAACTGACTTTATTTCTGTCAAAAATGCTTTGTAACTATGTATATACAATTCCTGAGTTTGACTTGGCAGGTAAACTCCCAAGTATTCAAATTTTCTTCAGTTAACTTTAGGGTCACAGAGCTAGTAAGTGTAATGTGTCTGAGTTCAAATTTGAACTCAGGTCCTTTTTACAACAGGATCAATGCTCTATCCACTGTGGAACCTATCTGCTGCCACCAAATACTAATAGTTAATGAACTTTATGATATTTTGCTGTTTTCTCCTCACTAGCATTTAATTAATTTTTTTATTTAATTTGGGAAATTGGTCTAGTTCTTTCTCTGTTTTAGCTTTTTATGTTTAAGGTATCAGCACCATATTTATGTCATTAAAGGAATTTTGCTATTTTTCAAATACTTTGCATATTATTGGAATTAATTGTTCATTAAATGTTTTGAAGAAATCATTTGTGAATCCATCTTGTCCAAATAATTTTTTTTCAAAGAAAGTTCATTAATAGCTTTTTCAAATTTTTCAGAGTTCTTTGAAGAGTTTACTTCCTCTTCTGTTAATGTAGGAAATTGTAATTTTCATAAATGCTAATTTATTTAACTTATTAGGTTTAACAGCATAGATGGGCAAAATAACTTAATGGTTTAATTTTATTTTCTTTGGTGGCAAATTTGTTCTTTTTTGTTTTTTATTCTTTTAATGTGGTTTTCTTCTTTTTTTAAAAGCAATTTAGTGCAGCTAGGTGGTAAAGTGGATAGAGCACTAATCCTGGAGTCAGGAGGACCTGAGTTCAAATCTCACCTTACATAATTAATAATTACCTAGCTGTGTGACTTTGGACAGGTTACTTAATTCCATTGCCTTGCCAAAAAAATATTATAAATTTAAATTATATATTATTGTTTTTTTCATAAAACCAACTCCTAGTTTTATTTATTATTTCAATATTTTTCTTAATTACCATTTTATATTTCCTTTGAT
This sequence comes from Macrotis lagotis, assembly GCF_037893015.1. Classification (NCBI taxonomy): domain Eukaryota; kingdom Metazoa; phylum Chordata; class Mammalia; order Peramelemorphia; family Peramelidae; genus Macrotis; species Macrotis lagotis. Next base: position 143,947,012 of record NC_133663.1, on the reverse strand, counting down.
TTTCACATTTTCCAAGTTGGGGTTTAATTAGAGTTTTTTAATTTATTTTTTCTCCTTTATAATTTAATGTCCAATTTATTGATATGTTCTTTCTTTTATTGACAAAAGTTTAAGGGAATATACATTTTCCCATACCCTTGCTTTTGCTGCATTCCATAATTTTTCCTATTTTGTAGCATTTTATGAAATTATAGCTTGTATGATTTTCTTTTGAACATTCATTCTTAAGGAAGATTATCTTGTTTTCAGTTAATTTTAATTTTTCTGACACATATTTCTGAATGCATTTTTCATTGCTTTATGATCTGAAAATGATGCCCCTGAAAACTGTTTTTTTTTGTCTTGATAAATATCCAGTCAAGAAAAAAAGGTACACTCCTTTCTAGTTTCATCACTAGCTAACTATAATATCTACTTTTTTTTAGGTTTTTTCAAGGGAATGGGGTTAAGTGGCTTGCCCAAGCCCACACAGATAGGTAATTATTAAGTATCTGAGGTCGGATTTGAACTCAGGTACTCCTGACTCCAGGGCTGGTGCTCTATCCACTGCACAACCTAGCCACCACCATATCTACTTTTCTATAGTTTTATTTATCTCTTTTCTTGTTTGCTTTTTTAATATAGTTCTGAGAAGTAAATTTGAAGTCGTAGATTCTTACAATTCTTTTGTCAATATTCTCTTATACTTTATTTGTTTTTTTTAAAAATTTGAATAGTATTCTATTTTGTGCAAATAATTTTAGTGTTGATAATTCTTTATTATCTGTTACCTTTTATTATGTTGTTGCTTCCCTCTTAACTCTTTTAATTAGTTTTTTTGGCTTTTGTTTGGTCTGATTTCTTGTTTACTACCTATGCTGCTTTTTTATTACTTAAGTTGAAGGGTAATCGATTTTGAAACAGCCCTTTATTTTTAATTTGTGTTTTAGATGTAATTCTTTTAAACAGAAAATTTTTGAATTCTGGTTTTTAATCTATTCTTCTATAAAATATCTATTATATATATAATATCCAATTTCTATTCATAGTTATGTCTATGAACTATTTCCATCTATATTATTTTCTTCTGTTTCTGTCTCCCTCTCCTGTCTCTCCAGCTGTTTCTTTTTCTGGCTCTCTCTTTGTTTTTCCATCTCTCTCTCTCTCTTTCTCTCTCTCTCTCTCTCTCTCTCTCTCTCTCTCTCTCTCATTCTTCCTCTTTCTCTTTCTCTCTCTCTCTCTGTCTGTCTGTCTGTTTGTCTCTTTCTCTGTCTCTGTCTCTGTCTCTCTGTCTCTGTCTTTGTCTCTGTCTCTCTCTCTCTGTCTCTCTCTCTCTCTCTTCCTCTACTTCTCAAAAAATTGTTTTTAATGGGGAGGAAGAGTAAAGACACGTTAACCCCTAATTTCCCCCTTATATGCCTGCAAGTAACTTTAAATCCTTACTCTAAACAAGTTCTAGAGGGGTGAAACTACAAAAAGGTTAAATGCAATTATAATAGAACCTAAGACAATTTGGAAGTTCTGTAGGAAAAGTGCTTTGCCCCAGGGTGAGAGAGAAGCACAGTCCAGCAAAAACTACAGCAGAACAGACCTGGCCCCAACAATCAGAAGTAGACTTCAGGACAGTTGACTCGTTGGTGCAAGTCATAGTTCTAAGATCTGTAAGACTACAGGCACCAAAGGCAACCTGAAAGGAAGGCAGGCAAGGTATGTTAAGTTAAGCCCAGATCTGGCCTGAGCACACCAGGAGCACATCTTGAATCAGCTGAAATATACTATGCTTCCATGCTGGTCATAGACACTAAGGAGGTCAAATAATTGGTCAAAAGGAGTTTAACACGTATCTCTTTGATAATATTTAAGTAGTACTCCTTTACTTTGCCCATAGTTAGATATGAGTTGCAATTCTAATGGCAGTTATAGGGGGAAGAGGAGCACTAGCATATCAGAGCTTGAAGTGACAGGGGAGAGGAATCCTCCTCAAATTTCTGAGATAGAAAAGAGTGCTTGACTTCACTCACAGGCCAGAATCTAGACCAGGAGAGTAGTGAATACAGCTGTCCTTAGATCATATCACCTTGAAAGAACAAGAACATGCAACTCTCTAAAAATAACTGCACAAACACGTTGAAGCTTGGATACCCTGGAGATAAAGTTCTACTTTAACAAAGAATTAAATAAGTTGGAAAAATGAATAAAAAACAGAAAAATATTCTGATAATAGAAAATTTTTATAGAGATAAGTAAGATCAAAATGCACTCTCAGAAGGAGATGATAAAGTCAAAGCTTTCACTTTCAGAGCCTCTAAAAAATGAAACTTATCTCAGGCCATAATAGAGCTAAAAAAAGATTTTGAAAATTAAAGAGAAGAATTAAAAGAAAAATCGGGGAGCAAAAATAAGAGGGATGAAAGAAAATCATGACAAAGGTTCAACAACCAATAAATGCTCTATCAGAGCTGTAGAAAATGGATAAATTTATGACCAAATAGCAATTAGAGCACATTATAAACTAAAAAAATAAATGATTTTGACTTTATTAAATTAAAAAGTCTTTGCACTAATAAAATCAATGCTGCCAAAATTAGAAGGAAAGCAGAAAGCTGGGAAACAATCTGAAAAATAGCAGTTCTGATGGAGGTCTCATTTCTACTATATATATATATATATATATATATATATATATATATATATATATGTATATATATACATACATATATATATTTATCCATATGTATATATATATATATATATATGTAATTGCATATATTTATGAGGACACAAGTCATTTCTCAGTTGATAAATGGTCAAAGAGTATGAACAGAAAGTTTTCAAATGAAGAAAGTAAAGCTATTTATAATCATATAAAAAATGTTCCAAGTCATTATTGATTAGAGAAATGCAAATTCAAACAACAATGAAGTATAACTTCACATCTATCAGATTGACCAAGATGAGAAGAAGAGAAAATGATCAATACTGGAGAGGTTGTGGGAGTATTGGGACATTGAAGCATTGCTGGTAGAGTTGTGAATGGATCCAACCATTCTGGTGAACAATAGGGAACTATGCCTAAAGAACTATAAAACTGTTCATACTGTCTGACCCAGCATTGCCAATTCTGGGTCTATATCCAAAAGACATTACATAAAAAGGGAAAAGTCTTACATATTCCAAAATATTCATACAAGCTCTTTTTGTAGTGGCAAATAATTGAAAATTTTAGTTATGCCCATCAAATGGTGAATGGCTAAACAAGTTATGGTACATGAATATTGTGGAATACTATTGTTCTATAAGAAACCCAAAATTGTCAGACACTAGAGAATCATGGAATGACTTATAAGATCTGATGCTGAGTAAAGGGAGCAGAATCAAAAGATCATGTACATATTAACAGCATTGTGAGATGATCAACCTTGATGGAAGCAAATCCTCTTAGCAGTTCAGAGAGCTAGGATAACTGTTTTAGATGAAGTATGGACAACATTATCCCAATCCAGAGAAAAAAAAACAAAATAAAATAAAACAGAACACAAAAACAATCCTTCAGAATCTGATGAACACTTTATAAAAAATTATCTCTTGTGTATCACTTTCCTTTAATCCTAATTCTTCATAATGAAAAGGAATAATCTGTAAACATTTATCAAAAACCTCAAACCTCTTAGGATGGTTAATGGAACAGAAAAGAAAAATGATAAATGTTGGAGATGTGAGAAAAATGTGATATTAAGGCATTCTTGGTGGTGATGTGAACTAATCCAATGATTCTTTAGAGCATTTTAGAACTATGCCCAAAGAACTCTGAATCCATAATAGGTCTATATGGCAAAAGCTTCTTCAAAAAAGGCAAAGGACTCACATATGTAAGGATATTGATAGTAGTTCTTTTCTCCTAGAAAGGATTTGGAAATTGAGAAAATGTCCATCATTTGGGAAAAGACTGAACAAATTGTCTTATGGAATTAGCATAGAAAATTGTTCTGCTCTGGAAAATGATGAATAAGAGGTTATCAGAAAAAACCTGGAAAGTATTGCATAAGCTGATGCAAAATGAAATGTATTGTTTACAAAGTAACATCAATATAAGATAATCAACTGTGAATGACTTAGCAATACAAATGTAAATACCTCTGATGAAAAATGCGAGCCATGTCCAGAGAAGTACCTAATGGTGTATATGAATACAGCTTGAAGCACACTTTTTTACAACTTTATTTTTCTTGAGGGTTTTTTAATCTATAATTTCCTTTATATCAGGATTATTATGGAAATGTTTTACTTGACTGTATAGCATATCAAATTACTAATCTTCTCAACATGGGTTGGTGAGAAGGGAGAAAGGGAAAGAAAGTTCTAAAAATGAATGTTAGATATTGTTTTTACATTTAACTTGGGGAAAATAAAATATGAAATAAAAAAATAAATCCTGAAGAAAAAAAATCCCTTTTGCCTCTGATCACTGTCTCCTATAATCTGACTTTCTTTCCATCACGCACCCCACACCCTTTACTCTTACCTGCTTCCTCTCATACTTCCCTGTGGGGTAATTTTTTTTACCCTGTTGAGTGTATATATCTATCCCTCTATGAAAATAATAGGGTTCAAGCATTGCCCTCCCTCTTATCTTTCCCTCAACTGCAAAAGTTCTTCCTTTCATTCCTCCTTTAGGTAAAATAATTTCCCCTATTCTTTCTCTCCATCCCTCTCTTCTCCCCTTGCTTTTGGCTTTCTCTCTCCAAAATTTCATTTCTTTTAAGGCATACTATCATAGTAAACTCACATCTTTATCCACTATCCATGTATACTCCTAGCCGCTTTGATGATCTCAAAGTTTATAGGAGTTATAAACATCATCTTTTCATATAGCAATATATCCAATTTAACCTTTTTAAATCCTTTATGATTTCTCTTTCATGTTTGCCTCTTTTATGCTTCTCTTTGAAAATCAATTTTTTATTCATTTCTGGTCTTTTGATCAAGAATATTTTAAAGTTCTTTCTTTCATTAAGTGTTCTTTTTCCCCTGGATGATTATATTCAGTTTTCCTGGGAAGAGCTTTGCATTCTAGAATATTTTATTGCAAGCCCGCTGATCTATTAATATTAAAACTGCCAGACCCTTTGCTTTCTTGACTGTCTCCTGAATATTTGAATTGTTTCTTTCTGCTTCCAATCATATCTCCTTGACCTAGAAGCTTTGGAATGTGGTCACTACTTCTGGGAGTTTTCATTATGGGGTCTTATTCTGAAAAATGATTATTGAATTATTTCAATTTCAGTTTTATACTCTCAATCTAAGGAACTAGGGTAGTTTTTCACTAATAATTTCTTGAAATAGAAAGTCTAGGCTCTTTTTTAAACTTATGATTCACAAGTGATTTATAATTCTTAAAATATCTCTCCATAATTGATGCCATATTCATCAATTGAGAAATGGCTAAATAAGCTATGAGATATTGTTATAAAGCAATATTATTACACTATAAGCAATGACAAATAGAATGATTTCAGAAAAATATGTAAAATTTAGTTGAGCAGAACCAGAGAAATAACAATATGGAGAACTGCATATGACTTAACTATTCTAAGCAATAGAATGATTCAAGACAATCCCAAAAATCTCCTGATGAAACATGCTAAGCATCCACCTCCAGAGAAAGAATCAATAGTCTAAATATTGACTGAAGCATGCTATTTTTCATTTTCTTTTTTATCCATGTTCTTGTACAAAATGATTAATATAGAAATGTTTTACACTATTGGACATATATAAACTGTATGAAATTGTTCACTATATTATGGAGGAGTGATAAATTTGGAACTCAAATCTTGTTCATTTTTGTCACCATGTTAATTTGCTATTGTTGTGTCCTTTTTGCTTTGCTTATTTTTCTAGTCAATTTTTTGTTATTTAATTTTAATTTAAAGTTGGGTGGTTTACTGCTGGTATGGTAAAAAGCACTGTTTTTTCTTCAGGTTTTTATTACTCTTGTTTTCAGGGTTATTTCTCGGGGTCTTTCAAGTTTTCCATTCATCCAAGGTGGTATGATTTAAGGAAAGTTGTGGCAATTGCTTTCTTGGACAATATCCTAGTTTTTGAGTGAAAATAAGCAACCTTTCCCACCTTATTTCCTATGGCCAGAAATATTCTTCCTCCTTATGATGTTGGAAATGTAACTTGGGTTGGTCTCCTCTGTTGCCTCAAATAGTAACATCCCTTTCTGTCTTGTCTCTGACTCAGGATTCTGCTTACCTGTGAGTGATCTTAAGTATTCTTCTCTGCCACTGAACTGTGACAAGGGTTCCTGCCTCCATGTAGTTCTTGTCCTTCATGTGCTACTGTTCCTCTTTGCCCTGGGACAACCACCTGTAACACTGTGTGGACAATACAACAATGTACTACACTCAAATTGTAATAAATGGTCCCCAATAAACTCTATGATCACTTGTCCTATGCTCTTACTATCTGTAATTCTGATACCAGTGATGCAGTTGTCTCCAAGGTTGGAAGTTTTTGGCTCTGGACCTAACATTCCTCCATTTAGACAGACCTTTCCTGCTGATCTCCTAAATTGTCTCAAGCTGGAAATATTTTCACAGTGATCTTTTGTTGGTTCTTCTGCTCCAAAATTCAATTTAGAATTATTTTAAAGTTGTTTGCAATGGAATTTATGAGATTCCAGCTGAGTTTCTACCTTTATTCCATACATTTTGACTCCACTTCTATACCTTATTGAAAAGGGATATTTTTTCAAGAAGCTAATGATTTAAATTTCAAGAATCTAAATTTCAAGAAGCTTTGAATATAAATATAAATATGATGATGGTGGCAAGTAAGATACCTACTAATAAAAACAGGTATTAAAAAAGTACTAAATATGCAAATACAAAAGTATCATAATTTTTGCCTCATTGGGGATAAAAAAGATGAATATAGAGAAGTATAATACAGGAAAATGAAGGAGAAGGCTAAGAAAATAATGACAAAAACGTGCTTAAGTCCTATTTTAGAAATGGAAAAATTAAAAAATAGTTGGGTGTGTATGTATATATGTGATTGTGGATATATTTGTGTGTGAATGTGTGTGTGTGTGTGTGTGTGTGTGTGTGTGTGTGTGTGTGATTGTGGATATGTGCATGTGTGTGAAGGGGAAGCTTAAGTATAGTGATATTCTTAGATTAGCATGATACCTAAGATTGAAGCAAGAGGAAGAATGTGAAATGTGCAATTTGCAAAGAAATGTTTTAAATTGACATAGGAAAAACCTTCCTCAAAATTATCCATTGAAATAGCTAGCTCAGTAGGAAATGAGCTCTTATAACTGAAAAGTATAACCAGATTTGTTCTAGAGAAACTCCCTTTCACATTTAATTTCAGAGTTGTCCCTAATGTCCATCTTAACTGTAATTTATGAAATTATCAAAAACTCTAAAATGATAAAAGAAGATTAAAAAACAAGAGAACCTTAATTGAAGAAGGGAAGAATGAAAGCAATTACCAATTAGCCATGGGAGTGCCCATGAAACATGAGATTAATTGAGTTCTGATTGAGTTTCCAAGCTTCAGAGGACTCTACTCATGGTCTACTGTTAGCTATCTGTTTTCAAGTCCAATTTTTTTTCCATGGAATCTCAATTTGTTAATCAGCATCCACTAGTATTGGCAGTTATAATTTAGTCTATTACTGCTACTTAGTTACATTTAAATTTTCATGCATAGATAAGATATGGTATTTAAAAGTAATACCCTAAGGCAAAAGGAACTTTTTCTAATACTTTGGGCTCCACTTAAATAAATTCCATTAGTCTACTTACTATCAAAATATATAAATGAATAAATTACATGGTGTTAAATAGTCTATTGAAATTATAACATCTAAAAGATAAATTTTATTTCCTTAGATATAAGAAAGTATGAAGATACCATATTTCCCCATGTATAAGATGCACCTTTTTTAAAAAATTTGTGGTCAAAAAACTAGGACCATATAATACAGTGTGTTGTTGAATTTTTGGCTTTCATTTCCCACTTTTTCATGCTTGTTGTATTTGTGCTCATAGTTTCACATTTGTTACTGTTAAAATAGATTTCGTTTTCCCACATTCTGCCCAGAAATGGATCAGAAAAGATTTTTGCACAATGCTAATGTTTGGAAGTCTTGACAGTGATGAGGAGTTGTATGAATTTTATGATGAATAAAGCTTGAATTCGATAACTTTATATAATATATATTTTCAAATTTCAGGCCCATAATTAAGGTGCTTCTTATACATGGGAGCATCTTATACACGGGGAAATATGGTAGTTATTTTTCCCTGACCTTATTCATCTTAAAATCTTGTGTCTATAATGCAATTATACATTTCTTCTGAGAAGATATGTTATATATGTTTATATATATATGATCTTTTATATATATATATATATATATATCTTTTTTTAATCTCTCTCAATATCAATCATAATGCCAAGAACAATGTAGGTATTCAATATATATCTAAAGATTGACAGATTGCCATCTCATATATCTAAATACTCAAAAATTATTAAAAATAATATGTTAACAATAGCAAAATATTTTTAAGTATCAAGTCTCTTCACATATGAATTCAAGGACCTAATAGTTTTTGATTTTCCTAATGGTACGGGTAAGTATGTGTGTCCCTTAGGTGATAATGTTTGTCCTTAATTTTTGAAGAAGACCAGAACTTCAGGGAGGTGATGCCATGACAAGTCTATGAATTGGATAGGAGTGGGGAATGCTGTTCTAAGTCACCAGTTTCACTTTCTCTCCCAAAGCTATCTGGGTCCAGTGGCCAAATATGAAAGTGAATGACTGGTGATGGACCTGGAAGCAAGGCAATCAGGGTTAAGTGGGTTGTTCAAGGTCACACAGTTAGTTAAGTAGCAATTGTCTGAGGCCGGCTCAAATTCCTGTCCTTCAAAATGCAAGGCCAGTACTCTATCCACTGTTCCACTTAGCTATCCTTAAGTAAAAGAATGGATAAAATATCTAAATTTGAGCTAATATTTATAGATACCAGGATTTCTCATAGTTGAGGTTTCCACTAAGTTTAAAGGTCACAATAAATCTACATAATTTTCTTGAACCAAAAGACAAAGAAAAATTTATACAATATGGAATTATAGTCACTAAAATACCCAGAGTATTTTGTTCAGTCATCCTAAACAGGTATAGGAAAAAAAAATTGAAACCTACATATGCGGAAAGAATTTGACTTCCCTCCATATGAAGGAAAAGTGTTTTATTTACTACTACAAGAGAGAGGTGTGAGTTCATTCTCTTTTTTATTGTTAAAAATAAAACAAAACAAAATTCAAAAAACCTATCATATATTTTATAACTTCCTAGTTGAAGTGAATAAAAAGGAAATGAGAATAATTTTTGGTAGAATAAAACATAATTTTTATATTTCTAAAATAAATTCTACATAATAGTAAAATGAATAAAATTTAATGCTCCCAATAGAATTTCTGCAAACAAATAAGCAATATCTGAAAAAGATTCCTTGCCACCATTCCCAGTAGTATCTGATCTCAATAAAGGGAAGGATATTGTGGTTCTAGGGATACAATTTTGGGCTTTTAACATCATATAAAAGTTAAATTCCCAGATCAAAATGAAAGAAAAAGTATTTCCCAGATTTTACACAAGATTACACTAGAGCAATTCCTAGATCCTCATAAATGTTTTAGAAACTTCCTGGTGCTTTTTTCATAGTTTTCTTATGTGGGAATTTATTAGATCCTAAATATTTGATCATAAGGCCTATAGTTTAAGCACTGCATTTTCATAGTTTAAAATAATTAATTAAGTTAATACCAGTCATCACATCTGATAAACTGTTATATGTGAAATTTTCATATAGTATACTATTTTTTTATTTTGGGGAATTTTCTTTCTTCTTTTTCTTCCTTTGTTATTTTGGGGGATTTTTTTGAGAAAGAACAAATGAAAACTAAAGATTTGTCTTAAAAATTAGTTGTTATTGATGTGTACATTGTTCTCTTGGTTCTACTCCCTTTGCTCAGAATCAGATCCCATAATTGCATCCTTCTCTGAACTTTTTATGGTTTCTAATAGAACAATAGTATTCCATAGTAGTCGTGTACCATAATCAATAAAATCTGAGGACATGAAACTAAGTTTTAGAAAAACATGGATTAAAAATACAGTCCTATTCTTTCACATTTGAAGATGATGCTACTGTTAATAAATTTCTCTGTGTGGTATGGCTTAAAATGCCAATATATGACCACCATTCTCTTCCACAGCAAACTTATAGAATGATTTCTTCAATTTGTGACTGAATAATATTTTCTGGCATTCTACCATGTGTTTCTACTTTCTAGATTTTCAGAATATCTCAAGTCATTGTTAATTAAAAAGAAAAAAAGAGGAAGGAAGAAGAAAAAGGTAGCAGGGAAAGAAAGAAGAAAATAGGGGAAGGAAGGAAGGAAAGAAGGAAAGATGTAAAGAAGGAAGGAAGGAAAGCAGGTAAATCACAATTGAGAACCAATATCCTATTTATTTCCAGACACTGATAGTTTTGATCCTGTATGTTTTTCAGCAGGTCCATAGAGAGTTTCTGTTTTCCCTTTTGATTTTGTTGTTGTTTCCCAAGCTTCTGGCTAGACACTTGTGTTTTTAAGACTTTCACTTTGTATTACTGTGATTATATTATATTTTGTATACCCATCTGATTAGGTAGGGTTTGAATACAAATTATTTCTTCAATGTTGACAGTTACTACCATCATTAAAATTACAGTGTAAGTGATTCATTCTTATTCACTTTCTTTGAGTTTTTTGGCTGGTGTTGAGTCTATTTTCAGTGCCCTTGATCTTATTTGGGATTTTATGGCAAAGATACTTGGAGTACATTGCCATTTCCTACTACAACTTACTTACAAATGAGGAACTGAGGCAAACAGAATGCCCAACATCACAAAATGAAAAAAGACTTAGGTCAGATTTGAAATAAAAAAAGATGAGTATTCTTGACTCCAGGTTCAATTTTAGAGGAAGTCTTATGGATTCTTATTCAAAAATTCCATATGTGATAGTGATGCTCTTTTCAAGGCTTACCTGAGTAATGAAAGGATGTTACTTCTGGAGACACAATAATAGATTTTTAAAGTCATTTCTTTACTTTTCTACCAATCAGTGGAATGTCATATTCAATGTGACAGTTTAATCTATTCCTCTGATAATGGAAAATTTTTTGGAAATAATTTTGAAAATAATTTTTAGCTTAGGGCATATGAACAGAATTCATAAATTGTTAAACTGAAGGGATGTAAGATATTTTTAGTTAAGGGGTTTTAAAAATAGGTAAATTTTGAAATAAAATTGAAGAAATTTTATCTTAAAAATAAAATTGTATCATAAGGATCTTTTGATATTTTGATATTTCAGTAAGATGAATAAAATCAAAATATTCTTTATATGGAAGATATAAAAGGTAATTTCCTAGAATGTTATATTTAAAGCATACCTATACTATGTATTAATTTCATGTTTTTGTTTAGAATGTTAATCCATTTGATATCTATTTTCAATTCTTTAACACTCAGAAAGAAATTTTATTTATTGTTATTTAACATAATACAGTCACAAGAAATGTCATAGTCTCCTGAAACCTATTTGGACTTTATCCCAGATACTGTGAATGTACAGAATTATGGCAATTATATTTACAAATTTTCCTTTGAAATAATGAAACATAGGTTTTTATTACCATGTTTGACTCCATCATATAAATTATAGAATATCATAATGATAAAAATAAGAAATACATTGATTAATGGTGAACAACTGAAAAAGTACAAAATCTATACTACTACTATACCCTTGGGCCAGAGAAGAGTTGAAACCTTGGAAACTAAAACCTTGAAAAATGATAACATATATGCTAAATGTTTGTGTTCTTTATTACATGAATGTATTAAACCTAATAGTGTTCTTTAAGGAGTCCTTTAAAATGATGTTTAATAGTGATAAAGCTTACATATATAAAAATATATATGTATATATATTTTTTTCTTTCCAGTACACCCAAGATTTGTTAACTAGAACCAGTTAATGGACAACAAAGATACCAGTTGGCAGCTGTTTCTATCACAGTACCCTAGGATAGATCTGTGACTCCCAATTGCCTTGATACACAGCTTCTCAGTTGCATTGGAGTGCTCATCTTATTGCACTAATGGTCAAACCCTCATCTTTGAACTCATCTGTACACTTAGAAAACATAATACAATTTAATATTCTTTTTGGATTATCTAAAAAGATTGGTCTAGTGAAATTTCTAAGTTAATTTGTAAGTACTGGGCAGAATGGAGTTTCTTCAGTTTTCATCAGTTTTTTCCACCATCTAGAATTGTCTATGTGCTGTTCCTTTTGTGATATTGCAACATCATATTTTATGTTATTCAACTTCCCTGGGATTCAGTTTTCTCTTACAAAATGATGTGAATATGTTGTGACCTCGACCTTCCCTTTAGGGTCTATTTTAGTTACAGAGTGACATTAGGATCATGGTGTTGAACATAATGATCCCAAAAGAATAAAATATCCAGGTGCCTCCAAAAGAAATATCATATGTAACATATAAACAATATGGGTATGATATGTGATATAAGGTCATGAATGACCAGAAAAGAAACTGGTTAGTTTATGGTCAGAGTAAGTTACAATAAGAAATTTGAATACTTTATTCGCACATACAAAAATTTAAAAGTTATAGGGCTATGTGTTAAAATCATTCAGGATAAGGAGATATGGATCAGATATAATCTGAACCAGTGGAAAGATTTCTCTAATGAGCAATGACTCATGTAGTAGTATGAAAGAAATTAATCTAAGCTTCAGCAGTTAGATGAGGGAGCAAACAGCTTAAGACTCAGAGTCAAAAATTCAACTTACCTCAGAGACTTACTAAATATGTGACCCTGAGCAAGTAACTTAATCTATGTCTACCTCAGATTCTTTCACGATAAAATTGGAATGATAATATCACCTACTTCACACTATTGTGAGGAAAAAATGAGGAGATAACCTTCATGAAAGCACTTATTAGGGTACCTGGCTTGTACCAAGTACTATAAAAATACTAGTTATTGCTGCTATTGTTGCTGTTACATATAATTGTCAGGATTATTGTGAAAATTAAATGAGATAATGTTTATAAAATGATTAATAAGAGACTCTAGCACATAAAATCCTTTACAAATGTTTCTCCACTTCCTCTTTTCTTTGCTAAAATATCTATCATCCTAGGTATCTTCTATACATATTAGTTTTAAAGTACAGCATTAGAACCCAGAAGCATTTCTTTAAAGACCTAGCATCCTGCTCAGAGATGGGGTTCCTAATGATTCTAATATAGGGGGCTTCACTTCTTCCTCAAAGTATATATGTGTGTGGGAGAGGAATGGATCCAAGATAGCATGGTAGAGGCAAGTCTCAGTTGAGCTTTCCTCCATATCCCTCCAAATACCATTAGGTGATGATTCAAATTTAACATTTAATAGCAATACATTTTCACAGTAAATGAATGTATCCATTTACATGTATAAACTAATAATGTATTAAGCCTAGCTACTTCCATATAATTATAATACAGTGTTTAGATTAAGCAAACTACATTTTAAAATTTAAATGATTCTCTATAATTCATTAATAACTGTTATTTTATAACATAAACATTTATTTTTAATTTAAATATTTTATTTATTTGTTTTTCCAACCACATGCAATTCATTTTTGACACAGTTTTAAGTTTTATATTTTTCTCCCTCCCTTTCTTCCCTCTCCTCTCCCCCTGACAGAAGGCAATCTAATATGGACCCTGCATTTATAACTATGCTAATCATAGTCCATATTGATCATGTTTTGAAAGAAGATTTAAATCCAAACAGAAAAAAAAATTAGAGAGAGAAAGCATAGTATATAAGACAACTTTTAACAATTGAAGATAGTAAGCTTTGGTCTTTAATTAAATTCCACAATTCATTCTCTGGATATAGATGGTATTTCCATCACAAGTCTTTTAGGATTGTCTTTAACATAAATATTTATGTAGAACAATTCTTAAGAGCATCCAGAAATATTCTTTAATATTTTGTTTTCTTTCTTTTTTGGGGGGTTGTTTTTTAATGAGAATGATTAAAAGGAATATTTGTCCACAGTACTACCTAGGAAGAATGATATATCATTGTGATCTATAGTCAAAAGTAATATACACCACATAAAAGACCAGCCATTGCTTCACCCTGTGTCTCTGCTCCAAGCACTACATGAATTTTTTTTTACATAAATTGTATTCCCTCATTTCAGCTGTGTCCAAATCTGGATTAACTTGTTTTTCACTGTCATTTCTTAGCCATCAGCAATGATCCCATTTTTCCTTAGCTTGCCTTACAACAGAGTTTTTGTATTGTTTCTCTGCCTTACTTGTTTGTGATCACTCCATTTCAGCTCATCATTCAGCATGTGGTTTTCTTCCCTGTCATTCATTTTCTCCACCAGACTAGTCTCATAAAGCTGATTTGTAATGAGCAGCCCATTGCCAGTGGGCTTAATGTGTGTCACAACTAGAGGTTTTTCTTAAAATTTGATATGAAATAGAAAACATGAACTGGAAGCTATGAAACAATAAACTGTTTATCTGTCAAAAAATGTAATTACTTCTTGATTAACCTTTTGAATTCCTGATGTAGTAGTACCTCATTTGCCATATTTTTATGGCATCTATATATCTATAAATCTACTTTTGGTACGCTAATAAAACTCATTTGATATTTCAACCAAATGTCTTTCTTGTAAAACTTTGGCTCAAGGCAAGGTTTTTTAGGTGAAATGTAATGTGACCTAAGTTTTCTTCAAACCTGGTATCTGCTGTTATTATTAGTTCAAAATTTCCACTGTACACTGGGAAAAGAGTGTGAAGGAATTTGGGAAGAACAAATATACTTTATATAGAAGTATTTTATAGATGATTAAAATAATTTTGGGGGAACATACCAGATCTTTTTTTATAATTATTTGTTTTTTGCAAGGAAAACGGGGTTAAGTGGCTTGCCCAAGGCCATACAGGTAATTATTAAGTGTCTGAGGCCAGATTTGAACTGGTCAGGTCCTCCTGAATCCAGGGCCGGTGCTCTATCCATTGCACCACCCAACCGCCCCTAGGGACATGCCAGATCTAATTAGGTTCTCTCACTTCAAGACCCCCATTTTGGATAGGTAAGTTGATGATTATCCTTAATTGTTTGTCCTTTGTTATAGAAGACCATGACATCAAAGAGATGATGTTGTGACAAGTATATAATTTGGCTTTGAATAAGGGGCTGTGGCACTAAGTCACCAGTTTCACTTTCTCTGCCAGAGCCATCTGGACCACTGATGAAGCAGGTTGACTGCAGATGACCCTACAGATGTGAGGCAATCAGGGTGAAGTGACTTGTTCAAGGTCACAAAGCTCTTAAGTGGCAAGTGTCTGAGGCTGGATTTGTACTCCCGTCCTCCTGACTCCAAGGCTAGTGCTCTATCCACTGAGCAATCTTGTTGCCAAGGTATATGTAAGGTAAGAAAGTAGTGAAGCTACCAAGACCTTTGACTTTGGTTGGAGAACGAAGTCACCATGTCTTCTAATAAGAGGGACATTTAAGGATATGGAATTGAAGAGCTAATTCCCACTTCCAACATCATGCTTGATACCCAAATATTATCCAAAACTACTTGAGGTCAGGTTCTTAGAATTATTTATTGAGACAGAAAGGACTTTTGAAATTGAGTCTAACATCTTTATTTTACAGATGAGAACAGCTGAGATGTAAGAAGAGCCAAAAGTGAAAATTCTTACCATGATCTTTGTACTAAACCTAATCCTCTAGTTCGCTATGCTTAAAATCAATTATCATTTTGGTCCTTTTCAATAATGAAAGACAAGACCCAACCAATCATATCCCAAGCAGAATGTGGAATTATAATTGACCTCCTTGAACTTTTATCCTCCCTAACATATTAATAATAATAAAAATTCTCAAACAAGAGATGCCATTCATACAGTTTGTTCACACTCTTGAACTGCTCCTGAAAACAGTGGTCATGCCATTTTAAGAATTTTTTATTTATTTATACTATTTTTGTTCATACTTTTTTACAATAAAATTAATTTTATTTTTGATTATATTTGTCCCATCCCAACCCCATATACAGTGCTTTCTTTTTTAAAAATTATTTATTTATTTTCTTCCATATGAACATGTATATTTTTAAGTTACAAAATTTCTTTCCACCCTCCCATTCCATCACCTCCCCTTAATGGCGAAGAAGCAGGTTAGCACTTTACAAACATATTTTTATAAACAAGTTTATAAATTAGCAATTTTTAGTATGAGGAATTAGAATTAAGGGAAAGAGATATATAAGAGATAATTTTTATAAAGTGTTCATCAGAATCAAAAGGGTTTTTTTTACTTTTTTGTTTTTGTTTGTGTGTGTGTTTGTGAATGTGTGTGTGTGTGTGTTTTGTGTTGTTTTGATTTTCTTCCCCTGCATGTGGATAATAAAAACCATAGCCAGTCAAATACAGTTGTCCTAGTTTTCTGGACTGCTGAGAGGAGCTGCTTCCATCAAGCTTGCTCATCTCACAATTTTGCTGTTGATGTGTACATTGTTCACTTGGTTCCACTCCCTTCTCTCAGTATCAGATCCTACATCCATGCTTCCCTAGAGTCCAACTATTTATGGTTTCTTAAAGAACAATAGTATTCCAGAGTATTCAAATAGCATAATTTGCTTAACCATTTCCTAACTGATGGGCTTTCCCTCAATTTACATTTCTTTTCATTACAAAAATGAGCTACTAGGAATATTTTGGAACATATAGAACTTTTCCCTTTTCTATAATCTTTTTCCTAGATATAGATTTGGAGTTGGAACTGCTGGATCATAGGGTATGAACAGTTTTTCTGTTCTCCAGAAAGGCTGGATCTGTAATTCCACCAGCAAAATATCTATGTCCCAATCCTCCCATAACCTTTCCAATATTGATCATTTTCCCTTTTCCGCAATTTGGCCAATTTGGTAGGTAAGATGATACTTCATTGTTTTTTTTTAAATTTAGGTTTTTGCAAGGCAATGGGGTTAAGTGGCTTGCCCAAGGCCACACAGCTAGGTAATTATCAAGTGTCTGAGGCCGGATTTGAACCCAGGTACTCCTGACTCTAGGGCTGGTGCTTTATCCACTGGGCCACCTAGCCACCCCTCATTTTTTTTAATTTGCATTTCTCTAATCAATAATGATTTGGAACTTTTTTCATATGATTATATAGAGCATTTATTTCTTCATTTGAAAACTATTTGTTCATATTCTTTGACCATTTATTAACTGGGGAATAACTTGTGATTTTATAAATTTGATGCAATTCACTATATATATATATATCACTATCTATATTTATATATATCGCTATATATATTTATATATATTTATATTAAAACACAGATTTTTATCAGAACTCTTAGTTATGAAGATTGTTTCCCAGTTTTCTGCTTTATGTCTAATTTTGGCAGCATTGATTTTAATTGTGCAAAATCTTTTTTAATTTAATATTGTCAAAATCATTCAGTTTTCAATTTATAATGTACTCAAATTCATGTTTGGTCATAAATTTATCTGATCTCATAGAGTATTTTTAGCTCTATTAATTTATCTATGATGTCATCATATATGTCTAAATTCTGTTCCTGTTTTGACCTTATTTTTTATAGGGTGTGAGATGTAGATCTATGCCTAATTTTTGCCATACTATTTTCTTGTTTTAACAACAATTTTTGTCCAATAGTGAATCCTTATCCCAGAAACTGATGTCTTTGGGTTTGTCAAATAGTAGATTGCTGGAGTGATTTCCTGCAATTTCTTTTGAAACTATCCTAATGCACTGATCCATTACTCTATTTCTTAACCAATACAAGGCAGTTTTGATGACTACTGCTTTATAGTATTGTTTCAGATCTGGTAGAGCTTGGCCACCTTTCTTTACATTTTTTTTATCATCTGTTCCTTTGCCATTCTTGCCCTTTTGTTGCTCCAAATTAATTTTGTTACTGCTTTTTATAGCTTGATAAAGTAGTTATTTGGTAAATTTGATTGTTATGGCATTTGGTATGTACAATTTAATTTGGGAAGAATTGTCAGTTTTATTTTATTAGTTTCACCTAACCTTGGGCATTTGACTTTTGTAAAGTTATTTTTGACTTTATTTGGGTGAGGACTGCTTTATAATTGTGTTCACACAGTTTCTGAGTTTGTCTTGGGGACTAGATTCCCAAGTGTTTAATGATGTTTATCATTATTTTAACTGGAATTTCTCTTTCTGTCTCTTGCTCTTGGGCTTTGTTGTAAATATGTAGAAATGCTGATAATTTATATGATTTTATTTTATATAATGCTCCTTTGCAGAATTTGTTAATTCTTTCAAGAAGATTTTTACGTGATTTTCTTGGGTTCTCTAAGTTCCAGTGCTTTCTAAACTTTTCTTGAAGGCAGTGTAAATGAGTATTAAGAGTTTTCAATTTTTTTCCTTTTTTTCCCTAAATTTTAAAATTTTGTTTTCTCCTTCTCTGACATGTATAAACAACTTGAACATTGATTTCCAAATTATCCTTCTCTTCCTTCCACCCCATGCCCTGTTATTGGGAAAACTAATTACTTGATATAGGGTAACTATGAAAAATATTACCACAATGACCTTGTTGTAAAAATGAACATAACTTGCCACTCCCTCCACAATATAAACCTCAAGAAAAAGAAAGTGAAAAAGAAAGCTTCTTTAAGTCTATATTCAGGCACTATCAGCTCTGTCTTTGGGATGGATAGCATTCTTTATCATAAGACCATCAGAGTTTTTTAGTTTACAGCATTGCTGGGAAAAGATAAGTCATTCAAAACGGATAATCCTGCAGTATTGTTGTTACTTTGTATAAAGCACATTTCCTATTGCTCCTGCTCCTGTAAGTTATTTACTGAGAAAATCCTATTCATAGTTTTCCATAACATAATAGCATTTTATCTCAAACACACATGACAATTTGTTAAGCCATTCTCCAATCAATGAACATCCCTTCAATCTCCAGTTCCCTGCTACCAGAATAGAGATGCTATAAATATTACTTTACAAATTGATTATTTTCTTCCTGTATTGCATTTCTTTTGGAATATAGACCTACGCTTCTAGGCCAAAGGAAAGGCAAGGTTTTATAACTATTTGTGATTAGTTTCAAATTGCTCTACATAATTGTTGATTCATTTCACAACTCTTCTAACAGTGCATCAATGTCTCAATTTCCCTATTTTCCTTCCAATATTTGTCATTTTCTCCTGTGCTATCATTTATTCCAATAAGTATAAGAATGTACCTCAGAATTGTTCTAATCCACATTTCTCCTATCAATACAGTACATTCCTTTCTCATCCATTACTTCCTTCTTTTTTATTATATTATACCTTCAAAATGAACTCCTACCTACGCCTTGTCTATATTGGCTCCTTCTGACTGCTCTAATGAATGAGTTATCAGATGAGTTATCAGTATCTTCTTCCCATGCAGTATTATAATCAATTCAACATCATTAAATCACTTATGATTTACCTTTCCTGTTTATCATTTTTATGCTTCTTTTGAATTTTGCATTTGAAGATTGAATTCTCTGTTGAGCTCTGATCCTTTCATCAGTAAAGTTTGAAAGTTACCTACTTCATTGAATATTCATCTTTTCCCTGTAATAGTATATTCTCAGATAAATATGGTATTATAATGATGAAGAGATTGATATAAAGATTTCAACTGTATTTTTTATGGATCTATATCAACCTCCTGTGTTGATTTAGTGGTTGATTTGGAAGTCTAAATGTTTTCTTGTTATAAAATTTGTTATTCATTTTTATTTTAGAAATAGATCCTCCACTTTTTGCTTTAGAGTCCTGATTAACTATTGTTAATTCAGGAAAATTTTCCAAAACATTCTTCAGTGACTGTTCCAAAGGAAGCTTTAGAAGCAGTCACCTTCTGCTATCATTCAGTATACTAACAATTTTCTTCATATGTGGCAAAAATAGTTCAAAATAAAGGTCTCTTGCACCAGATTGAGAGTGCCTGTGCAGTTAAGCACAGACCTTGTCATTGGAGACTGGACCCTAGCAAACCTTGGAGCAGGCCTTGGGAGTGACTAAATCAATGGATTCAAGGGAAGTTTCATCTCTGGCATCTCAGGTTTTAAAAAATAATTGGGTCAGGAATGTATATATTTACTTTTACATTATTTTTCTTCATTTTCTTTTGTGACAGGTAATATGGAAATTTTTGTATGTTTGTACATGTATCTAATTGCTCAAGAAGGGAGGTGAGACAGAGAAAATATGGAACTCAAAATATAAAAGGTCAAAAACTTTTATTTACATGTAACTGAGAGAACATAAAATTTAAATGTAAAGGAAACAAAACTCTTTATTGACCTATCTGAATTTGTTTTGTAGTTTGCAAAATGAAATTATTAGACTACCTTTCATCTAAGAATCTTCCCACTTTTAAGCATATGATCCTAAAATCTTACTAGTACCAGAGATGAAGTTAAACTTATAAATTAGAATACATCTCTGTTACTTTAAAAACTTCTTAGAACACCTGTGCTTCTAATAAAGTAATTCCACTACTTAGATTTAATTCAAAATTAGAACTCAGGGAACTCCAATCACCATACCAAATACAAACACACACACACACACACACACACAAACACCCATGAACAGACATTTAAATATAAACTTCCTTCGTCTCAAGAAGCAATTATTATTATTGATATTATTATTATCATCATTATAATTGCACATGTAAAGTCAAATGCATTTTTTGATCTTTACCCTGAAATGACATGGGGTAAGATAAACTTCTAGGCCTGCCAAGTTAAAGAACAGTTTCCCTGTATTTTAAATTATGGGTTTCTGAATCTCTATTTTGTTCTTTTTACCTTGATCTTGAACCAACATATAATTTATCCAATATCCAATGTCTTAGATAACAAGGATGAACAAACAGTGGAATTAAATAATACAGTGGAACAGAAAGGAACTGGCTTATCTGTTTTTACATGATAACTGATATTATAGGATGAATCTCTAGAAAAAATTTTAAAAGAAAAAAAAGAGGTTTGGAGGTGTTTTTTTTTTTGCAAACATCCCTTTCTATTTCAATTCCATTCATATGCAATGTATTATTTCTCCAAAAAATGTTTTCTTTACTTTTCTGATTTTTCATCTTTATTTTGGAAGTGAGAGAATTATATTGAATTAGTTTATCCTTTTAAAATAGCCAGCTTGTAATCTTAATGCTTCCTGTCCTTCACTTTCAAATAATAATAATAAAGCTAGAATTTTTGCTCATTTATATGAATATATCTTTCATTTAAAAATATATCTCTATGTGCATTATAAACTTTTGTGGCTCTTACCTTTTCTCCCCCTATAAGTCCTTCATAAATGACTAAAACAGCTAGCTGGAGGTCTTTATTTACTTCTTTTGATAAGATATAGAAAATAATCAGGGTCATGGCTTTTAATTGTTTAACTATTCTCTAGCAACATGCTCAGTCTAATTTTTTCTAGTCACATATTTCTGTGATTTATGCTTCTTTCTTTGTAGAATTCATAACAACATGTAACAGCTTGCACAGATTATCATAGGAGTTAACATTACCCTTTGGATGACCCACAGCTTTAACTTTTTGGAGACTGCGGTATTTCATGACTCACTAGAATAACTAGAAAATGACCTTAAAATACCACATAACAATACCTTTACCTTTAGATCAAAAAAGTCTGTACACAGAATAATCCCCAACTATGTTTAGAAAAGGCATTGAAAAACAACAAAACATTTTTAACTGCCTAAAAAGAAACATTTTTAACTGCCTAAAATCTTGAAGTCAGGTAGTAATCTGTAATTTGAAAGAATCCAGTCAATAAAGATGAATATGTTTGTCAGAATTGAATTTTAAAACAAAATAAAACATATCTTTAGTATAGACTCTCTAACTACCAAAAAATTAGCAAGTCAAAGCAACAAAGGTTTATTAAGATTTGTTATGTGTCAAATAGTTATATTTAGAAATGAAATTGAAAGAAATAAAATGATAATTCCCACATGCTAAAAGCTTATATTTCAGTGGGGAATGTGATGCATAAAGTGGGATTTTAATAGGTATGGAGGTAAAGAGTGACTCTGTGTCAGGGTAAGCTAGCAATAATGGAGTCTTCTTCAGAATAGAATTTCAGGGGAAGGACTCACAAATGGAAAAAGGCAAATGAAAGAAAAGAGTATTCACACTCTATGGAATATGAGAAATCTTCAAAAGTATGACCAGTACTAAAATGATGGAAGATTCTTATTCCTTCCAAACTATAAGCCAGGATGTCAAAAGCCCCTACCTTGTAAAATGAATAGAAATTACTAGCTGACATACAATTATAGGTTATGGTTTCTCTATCTTACATATAATATTTTGTGTTATGAATGAAAAGAGAGTGACTTAGAACCAGGCTTGTGGTCAGATAATATGTTTTGTAATTTAATATTTTCATCAGGGGGAGGCTAGGTGGCGCAGTGGATAAAGTACCGGCCCTGGAGTCAAGAGTACTTGGGTTCAAATCTGGTCTCAGACACTTAATAATAACTTATCTGTGTGGCCTTGGGCAAGCCACTTAACCCCATTTGCCAAGCAAAAAAAATTGCATCAGGAAAGCTCTGGTAAAATTTAAAAAGCTCTCAATATTTAAAAATGGCAAAATATTTAAGAATGTTTATTTCTGATATGCTATATTTGTTTTGTTCTCCTTCATGTAAAGTAATGTTTATTTCTCTCCAGCAACAGCTCAATGTACTCAAAAATATGTCTTAATTTCTGAATATCTTAGGAATAATATATAAACTAATAAAATCATGATGAACATGAAAGTACTCCTGAGATGATCAAATTAATAAAAGAGAGAAATAAATATTTTAGTTATCTTATATGTTAGTGGTATCTAAATAGTTATAGGTTCAATTCAATACAACAATTATTTATAATACTATATTCAAATTATATGTTAGGAGTAAGTTTGGCATTTTCATTAATTCCAACCTCTTCTTATATTATTTGCATTAATTTTAAGTCTAAACATAACCATTTCAGACACTTTTAAGTTCACCTGTTAATTTGTATTTACCATGATTCTTTCTTGTGTTCAACTTCTAGGTATTTAGAAATGGAATAGTTTAATATATATCTGGAAGGAGAGATCCACAATCCTTTGATGTAGTTAACAAAGAGTGATAATAAGAGTGATGAATTTTTAATTGTTAGCAAGTTGTTGGTAAGATGTCAATACCCTATGATCCTTTTAGGTATTGGGAAAACATTCTCTGATGAAATTAAAGGGTCATACCACATTGACCAAACAAAAATAAAAGACATTATACTTACATATGCATGTATTTATGTATGTATAGATATATAAATATGTATGAATGAATATATATGTATATATGTTTGTATCTGTGTGTGTTTGTATGTATGTGCATACAAGATGCAAATAGTAAATTGAAGTTAACTTGAAAGGAACGCTTCAGGATTTGGAAGGACTATAAAAGAATTTCTGCTCAAGGTGACATTTGAATTTATACTTTTTTTTATAATTTAGGGCCATTGAGTTAAATGACTCACCCAAGGTCACACCGCTAGGCAATTATTAAATGTTTATGGCCAGATTGGAACTCTGGTCATCCTGACTCCAGGGCAAATGCCCTATCCACTATTCCACCTAGCTGTCCCCTGAATTAATTCTTTTTTTAAATTTCTTTTTTATTTAAGACAATGGGATTAATTGACTTGCCGGAGGCCACACAGACAATTACTCAGTGTCTGAGGTTGGATTTGAACTCAGGTCCTACTGACTCCAAGGCAAGTGCTCTACGCACTGCACCACCTAGCTGCAGCCCACACCACCACACACACACATATACACACCCTGAATTTATTTTTTTAAAATTTTTATTAAAGACATTATTTGAGTTTTACAGTTTTCCCCCAATCTTGCTTCCCCCTCACCCCCACCCTACAGATAGCACTCCGTCAGTCTTTACATGGTTTCCATGTTGTACCTCTATCCAAATTGAGTGTGATGAGAGAGAAATCATAACCTTAAAGGGAACAGAATTCTCAGAGGTAACCAGATCAAACCATAAGACATCTGGGGTTTTTTTTTTCCCCGAATTAAAGGGAATAGTCCTTGTACTTTGTTGAAACTCCACAGCTCCTCATCTAGATACAGATGGTACTCTCCTCTGCAGACAGCCAAAAATTGTTCTCAATTGTTGCGCTGATGGAATGAGCAAGTCCTTCAAGGTTGAACATCACTCCCAAGTTTCTGTTAGGTTGTACAGTGTTTTTCTGGTTCTGCTCATCTCACTCAGCATCAGTTCATGCAATTCCCTCCAAGTTTCCCTGAAATCCCATCCCTCCTGGTTTCTAACAGAACAATAGTGTTCCATGACATACATATACCACAGTTTGCTAAGCCATTCCCCAATTGAAGGACACTTACTGGATTTCCAATTCTTTGCCACCACAAACAGGGCTGCTATAAATATTTTTGTACAAGTAATGTTTTTACCCTTTTTCCTCATCTCTTCAGGGTATAGACCCAGTAGTGGTATTGCTGGGTCAAAGGGTATGCACATTTTTGTTGCCCTATGGGCATAGTTCCAAATAGCTCTCCAGAAGGGTTGGATGAGTTCACAGCTCCACCAAGAGTGTAATAGTGTCCCAGATTTCCCACATCCATTCCAACAATGATCATTATCCTTCCTGGTCATACTGGCCAATCTGAGAGGTGTGAGGTGGTACCTCAGCGAAGCTTTAATTTGCATTTCTCTAATAATTAATGATTTAGAGCATTTTTATATGGCTATGGATTGCTTTGATCTCCTCATCTGTAAATTGCCTTTACATATCCTTTGACCATTTGTCAACTGGGGAATGGCTTTTTGTTTTAAAAATATGACTCAGTTCTCTGTATATTTTAGAAATGAGTCCTTTGTCAGAATCATTAGTTGTAAAGATTGCTTCCCAATTTACTACATTTCTTTTGATCTTGATTACATTGGTTTTATCTATGCAAAAACTTTTTAATTTAATGTAATTGAAATCATCTAATTGGTTTTTAGTGATGTTCTCCAACTCTTCCTTAGTCATAAACTGTTCCCCTTTCCATAGATCTGACAGGTAGACTAGTCCTTGATCTTCTAATTTGCTTATAGTATTGTTTTTTATGTCTATGTCCTGGAACCATTTGGATCTTATCTTGGTAAAGGGTATGAGGTGTTGGTCTAATCTAAGTTTCTTCCATACTAACTTCTGATTATCCCAGCAGTTTTTATCAAAGAGGGAGTTTTTATCCCAGTGGCCTGACTCTTTGGGTTTATCAAACAGCAGATTAATATAATCCTCTCCTGCTTTTACACCTAGTCTATTCCACTGGTCCACCACTCTATTTCTTAGCCAATACCAAACAGTTTTGATGCCTGATGCTTTATAATATAATTTTAGATCGGGTAGTGCTAAGCCACCTTAGTTTGCATTTTTTTTTTTCATTAAGCTCCTGGCAATTCTTGACTTTTTATTTCTCCATATGAATTTACTTACAATTTTTTCTAGCTCATTAAAGTAAATTTTTGGAATTTTGATTAGTAGGGCACTAAACAGATAGTTTAGTTTTGGTAGAATTGTCATTTTTATTATATTAGCTCTACCTATCCATGAGCAGTTGATATTTGCCCAGTTATTTAAATCTGATTTAATTTGCATGAGAAGTGTTTTATAATTGTTTTCAAAAAGATTCTGAGTCCGTCTTGGCAAATAGACTCCCAAGTATTTTACACTGTCTGAGGTTACTTTGAATGGAATTTCTCTTTCTAGCTCTTCCTGCTGTTTCTTGCTAGTCATATATAGGAAAGTTGAGGATTTATGGGGGTTTATTTTATAACTTGCAACTTTACTAAAATTGCTAATTATTTTCAGTAGTTTTTTAGATGATTTCTTGGGATTCTCTAGGTAGACCATCATGTCATCTGCTAATAGTGAGTGTTTTGTCTCTTCCTTCCCAATTCTAATTCCTTTAATTTCTTTTCTTCTCTAATTGCTGATGTTAACATTTCTAATACAATATTGAATAGTAGTGGTGATAATGGGCACACTTGTTTAACCCCTGATCTTCTTGGGAATGTCTCTAGCCTCTCCCCATTGAGTATAATGCTTGTTGATGGCTTCAGATAGATACTGCTAATTGTTTTAAGGAACAGTCCATTTATTCCTACACTCTCTAGTGTTTTTAATAGGAATGGATGCTGTATTTTGTTAAAAGCTTTTTCAGCATCTATTGATATGATCATATGGTTCTGATAGGTTTGTTATTGAAATAATTGAGTATACTAATAGTTTTCCTAATATTGAACCAAATCTGCATTCCTGGAATAAATCCTACTTGATCATAATGTATTATCCTAGTGATGACTTGTTGTAGTCATTTTGCTAAGATTTTATTTAGGATTTTTGCATCTATATTCATCAGGGAAATAGGTCTATAATTTTCTTTCTCTGTTTTAACTCTTCCGGCTTTAGGTAACAATACCATATTTCTTTCCCTATTTTTCCAAAGAGTTTATATAGGATTGGAACCAATTGTTCCTTAAATGTTTGATAGAATCCACTGGTGAATCCATCAGGCCCTGGAGATTTTTTTTAGGGAGTTCACTAATGGCTTGTTGAATTTCTTTTTCTGAGATAGGGTTGTTCATGGATTTAATCTCTTCTTCATTTAACCTGGGCAAGTTATATTTATGTAAATATTCATCCATTTCACTTAGATTATCAAATTTATTGGCATAGAGTTGGGCAAAA
Source organism: Macrotis lagotis (assembly GCF_037893015.1). Classification (NCBI taxonomy): domain Eukaryota; kingdom Metazoa; phylum Chordata; class Mammalia; order Peramelemorphia; family Peramelidae; genus Macrotis; species Macrotis lagotis. Next base: position 143,920,003 of record NC_133663.1, on the reverse strand, counting down.
TAATTTCAAATTATTAATTTAATTTCCTCCTCATTGGTGGTGAGTTCACCTTTTTTCATTTATGATATTGGCAATTTGGTTTTCTTCTTTCTTGCTTTTAATCAAATTGACAAGAGGTTTATCAGTTTTATTGTTTTTTTCATAATACCAACTTTTGGTTTTCCTTATTAATTCAATAGCTTTTTGCTTTCAATTTTATTAATTTCTCCTTTAATTTTTTAGAATTTCTAATTTGGTACTTAATGGGGGATTTTTGATTTGTTCTTTCTCTAATTTTTTTAGTTGCATGTTTAGTTCATTGATTTCCCCTTTCTCCAATTTATTCATATAAGCATTTAGAGCTATAATATATCCCCTGAGAGTTGCTTTGAATGAATCCCATAGGTTTTGGTATGTTGTTTCATTATTATCATTATCTAGGATAAAATGGTTAATTCTTTCTGTAATTTGCTTTTTGGTCCACTCATTTTTTAAGATGAGGTTATTCAGTTTCCAATTTGCTCTGGGTCTATATCTCCTTGGCCCAGTATTGCATATGACTTTTATTGCATTGTGATCTGAGAAAGAAGTATTCACTATTTCTGCCTTTCTGCAGTTGATCATTAGATTTTTATGTCCTAGTACATGGTCAATTTTTGTATTAGTTCCATGTACTGCAGAGAAAAAGGTATATTCCTTCCTATCCCCATTCAGTTTCCTCCATAATTCTACCATATCTAACTTTTTTAACAATCTATTTACCTCCCTAATTTCTTTCTTGTTTGTTTTACGATTTGATTTATCTAGATATGATAGCGGGAGGTTGAGGTCTCCTAATAGTAGAGTTTTGATGTCTATGTCTTCCTGCAATTCTTTCAGCTTCTCCTGTAAGAATTTGGGTGCTATTCCACTGGGTGCATATATATTCAATATTGAAATGACTTTATTGTCTATGGTACCTTTTAGGAGGATAAAGTTTCCTTCCTTATCTCCTTTAACGCTCTCTACTTCTGCTGCTGCTTTTTCTGAGATAAGGATTGCTACCCCTGCTTTTTTTACTTCAGCTGAAGCAAAATATATGTTGCTCCAACCTTTTACCTTTACTCTATATGTATCTCTCTGCTTCAAATGAGTTTCTTGTAAGCAGCATATTGTAGGATTCTGGTTTTTAATCCACTCTGCTATTTGCTTACATTTTAAGGGAGAGTTCATCCCATTCACATTCAAGGTTATGATTACTAATTCTTTATTTCCCTCTGTGCTATCTTCCCTCTGTATGTATTTTCCCCCTTTCCCCCCCTTTTATCCATATTCCCCAGTATTTTGTTTTTGAATACCACCCCCTTCAGTGTGTTTGCCCTCCTATATCACACCCTCCCCTTTCTTTCCCCTTTCCCTGTTCCCTTCCCTTCCTTTGGCTATTTCCCCTTATTTCCTCCACTCCCCTTCCCTTTCTCTGTCCCCCCTCCCCTTTTCCCCTTTTACTTCTTGAAAGGTTAGATGATTTATAAGTTAACTGAGTATGTGTAGGTTGACTTTAAGCCAAGTCTGATGAGAAGAAGATTCAGGTGTTTCTCCTCTATTACCATAGGTTTTTTGTACCTCTTGGTTTAATGAGATTTGTCCCATTCAATCCCCTCCCTCCTCCCTTCTCTTTCCTGTCCCCCTTTTTAGGGAGGTAGTGTATATTTTTTTAGATTATTCTATCTAAGTCATAGAAAATTCTGAGTGTCTGTCCCTTCTAGTTCAGTATATTCTGTTGAATAGAGTCAAAATTCCTGAGAGTTATTAGAGTCTTTCTCCCCAGTGGAGTTAAAGCCATTTACATACCATTAGATATCAGTCTCGTGGATAGGTCATGGATGTCCATCATTTCTGGGTAGGTATATTCTCTCTGTTAGTGTTACATTTCTCAGGATTTATGAGAGTCTCTACCCCCCCCCCCCATGCTGGGGTATAGCCAGTTTCAACTTGCTGGATTGCATTTTTTTTCCTTGTACCGCCCCCACCGCTTTTTTTTTTTTACCTTTTCATGTGTCTTTGGAACCTCCTGTTTGATATCCAAATTTTCTGTTTAGCTCTGATCTTTTCATCAGAAATTTTTGGAATTCTTCCATTTCGTTAAATGTCCATCTTTTTCCCTGGAAGAGAAGGCTCAGCTTTGCAGGAAAGTAGATTCTTGGCTGCATTCCAAGCTCCCGTGCAGTTCAAAATATCTTGTTCCAGGCCCTTCCATCCCTTAATGTTGATGCAGCCAGGTCCTATGTGATCCTTACTGTGGCTCCTTGATATTTAAATTGTTTCTTTCTGGCTGCTTGCAGGATTTTCTCTTTTATCTGACAGTTCTGGAGTTTGGCCACAACATTCCTTGGTGTTTTCATTTTAGCATCTTTTTCTGGTGGGGATCGATGTCCTCTTTCAATAACTACTTTGCCCTCCGATTCCATGATGTCAGGGCAGTTTTCCATCACTAGATCCTGTAATATTAAGTCCAGGCTTTTTTTCTCTTCAATGTTTTCAGAAAGTCCTATAATTTTCAGGTTTCCCCTCCTCGATCTATTCTTGAGGTCAGTGGTTTTGCTGATGAGGTATTTCACATTTTCTTCTTTTTTTTCAATTTTTTGATTTTGTTTAACTGACTCGTGCTGTCTTGTGGTGTCATTAGTTTCTGCAGACTCCATTATTTTTTTGGGGGAGGAGTTCTCTTCATTAACCTTTTCCAATTGGTCAATTCTACTTTTGAAAGAGCTTTCCATTTGACCAATTGAGGTTTTGAGAGAATTAATTTCTTTTTGCATTTGCTCATTTGAGGATCTGAGAGAATTATTCTCATTTTGTAATTGTCCAATTGATGATCTGAGAAATTCTCCTTTTGTTTTTGTCCAATTCTACTTTCTAAGGTTTTGTTTTCTTGTTGCAAGGTATTAATTATCTCCCCCAAATTTTCCAGTTGATTTTTAAACTCCTTCCTTATTTCTTCAAAGAAGTCTTTCTGTGCTGGAGACCAGATTGTATTCTCCTCAGATGTTCCAGGTCTCTCTGGGTTGGGGTCTTACCCTTCCAGGAATTTTTCTAGGGATCCACCTTTCAGCTGACCCTTCTTCATTATGCTAAGCCCTTGAGTTGGGTGGGGCTGGTTCACCTGGACTTGGGCTTTACTGAGTGCAGTTTCTCTGGATGGCCAGTAGGAGGTGCTGGTTGCCCTCTCTGGGGTGTCTGTGACCTTGGTTGCCAGGCATTCTCCCTTTGCTTGAGGGAGGGAACTGGAGCTATTGAATTCTTTTGCCTTCAGTCAATGTTGGGCTTTACGCTGGCCTGAGGTGATTCCTCAGCTGGGCTGGTTCTTTTGCTCAGACACCTGGGCCTGAGGTAGAAGTAATTTGCATTTTTTGGGAGGAGGCCTCAGTGCAATGGAGGCTTGGGCTCAGAGTTTCTCAGACCTGAGGAGCCCAGGGATGGTGTCCCCAGCTCTCCTGCACCAGACCTCTCCCACAGCCCTTTCCCCAAGCTCCAGGGAGACAGCACCAACACCACGCCTCTGCTTCCCCATGGACCCAAGCCCCCTTTGTCCAGCCCCACTGCTGATCCAGCAGGCCCAGCTCTCGGGCCTTCAGACTCCTGGTTCCAATTCAGCTTGTTGGTCTGGCTGATCTTCCCTGGGAGCTCGGACTCACCTGCCAGTACTCAGCCAAGGCTGCTATGGGAGACAAATCCTGAGGTAGATTTTCCTCTCCTGGCTTTTCTTTCTGCGTTTCCTAGTTCGGATTTCTTTTAAGAGGTTTGTTTCATGTGATAGAAGGGGAAGAGATCAAAACTTTCAAAAATAAGGTTTTTTGTCATAGAAATTTGATCTATATCCCTATACAACTCTGAAGAAAAACACAAAATGCAAAAATATAAAATACAGTTATAATTAGACAATTAAAAATAAATTTCCATTTTGCTAATCATTTGTTCAATGTTATAAAAATAAAATTAAAGTTTTTTCTCTAATTCTTTTTCTGTTTTTTTAGATCTAGATAAAGATTGATAATTGACCCCATAAGCAAGGCTTGTTCGAATGTTCAAATGTGAGTGTTTGTGTGTGTGTGTGTGTGTGTGTGTGTGTGTGTGATCTTTGAATAATGTGACAATCTAAATTCCAGAATATTATTTGAAAATTCACTTTTGAAGAAAATACTAAGGGGTGGCTAGGTGGCATAGTAGATAAAGCACCAGCCTTGGAGTGAGGAGTACCTGGGTTCAAATCCCGTCTCAGACACTTAATAATTACCTAGCTGTATGGCCTTGGGCAAGCCACTTAACCTCATTTGCCTTGCAAAAAAAACCCCTAAAAATATTAAGTTTCAGTCCGAGGTTACATAAAATAGATAACCATTTTTGTTTCCATGTGAAAATTTATTCTTATGTTAAAGATTGTTTAATTTTCTTCTCTCTCTTCTTATATATGTTAAGAAGATAGCTATTAATTTAAACTTCTATAGTAATTTGCAAATAATCAAATTTTTAACAAATTATATTAATATTCCTAAATCTTTATACTTACATTTACTTTGCCACACTGTTCTTTCTCTTCCTTGATTTTTTTTGTTTCCTTTCCATTATAAAATAAATTTCTCTGTATTTATGATTGTATTTCCACTTTTTTAACATAGAAGAAATATAATAAATGGAAACCTCCTCTGGGTTCACTTTTCCTATAATAGGCACTGTCTCAAATGTGACTGAAAGTTGGTTTATTTTAGAACTTTGATTCCCACCAACATGGTCTGCCTGAACTTTACATAGTCTCTTTTTTTTTTTTGTGCAAGGTAAATGGGGTTAAGTGGCTTGCCCAAGGCCACACAGGTAGGTAATTATTAAGTGTCTGAGATGGGATTATGTTCTCTCTTTTAACTGGACTTCTACTGGAACTTATCCTTTGTCCTACCAATCAAGGTGTTGATATATTTTTAACAATATAAGCAATTAAAATACTGGACTTAAGCTCTGCCTACTTTTATCCATTTTCATTTAGAAAAGAGTAAGGGGTGGCTAGGTGGCTTAGTGGATAGAGCGCTGACCCTGCACAGGAGTACCTGAGTTCAAATCTGATCTCAGACATTTAGTAATTATCTAGCTTTGTGGCCTTGGCAAGCCACTTAGCCCCATTGCCTAGCAAAAAAAAAAAAAAAAAAAAAAAAGAACAAGTGAAAAAATGAATCTATTAAGATTACATCAGTTTAGAATATTTCAAAACAAAATATAAAGTGTTGACTTTTGATGTAAACCTACATATTGAAAGGAACCTAGCTTTAAAATATTTTTTACCCTTCAACTACATAAACCAAAAGCATTGAAAACTTAAAAACACATTGAAACTTAAAAGAAATGAGTGCTAACATTTGCCAAAGATATATATATATATATATATATATATATATATATATATATATCTTTGTTTAAATAGATTTTCCTAAATTGTCACTTTACATAAACCCTTCCCTATATTTTTTGGTCAGGACTTGTAAATCATACTCAACTTCCTATTTTTTTGAGGAGCTATTTCCATTCAATACAAATGAACAAGCTGTTTTGTCCAATGATTTTCTTATCCTGGCAAAGCAGCTATTTACATATCAAATAAAAAAGTGGGGGAAGGTTATTTTTTTCTTTAAATTCTAGACTACATGGTGTTAAATCCATAATACTGTTTAACAATTTTTAATGAAGACTCTAATTCATTGACAGATTGAATTTTTTACTGCTTAGATTGGCCCATGTTTCATAGATGAGATCCAATCCAATTTGAAGAATATCTTCTTTCATTTACCTACAACAACAATTGTGTTGGCTGTCTTATTTGATTGACACATTAAATTGTGCATGATCAACCAAAAGGGATCAACTAAAATTCTGGCATTCTCTTTAGCTCTATGCTTTCTATATTTGGCAAACTTAACATATTGGTGATAGATTTGTAAATATTAAAATGAACAATATTTTCTTACAGTTTGAGATTTCAAACTTTCTTGTTCTTCCTATGTTTATACTCTGAGCACGTGAAGTTGCTCCTAGTCTCATTCTAGGTAATAGATGATGATGTGATGTTTTTGAAATAGATAGTAAGAATAGATAGTAAGAAATTTCTACTTTTACCCATGAAGATTTGTCTATAACAATCTTGCTCTAAGTTATCATCTCACTAATCTCCAACAATATGATCTAACATTTTTTATATGGAAAAAAAGAGAACCAGGTAAGAACAATGTCCCAAAACTCTATTAGAGAGAAGAGAGCATCAAGGAGAACAGAGTAAACAGGAATACAAAAGACTGTAGAGAGGTCAAGTTTAATTAGCACTGAGATTAATCTACTGGATTTTGAAATTTATTTAGTGGAGAGAAAAGTTTTGGTAGAATAATAAGGTTGGAAGCCATATAGTTAATGGTCAAAAAAGAGAGTAAAAGGATAGAAAGTAAAATATCTTCTGTTTAGCTTCAAAACATAGACTAGATATAGGAAAGTAATTACTGAAAATGGAAATATTGAGAGAGGTTCTTGACATGTGGACATAGCAAATTTGTTGCCTAAGGAACTTGGATCCTGGGATATGATTTTTTTCAATAACTTCTACTAACATTATAAGTAGGTAACATAACATAACATAATAAAAGAATGAAAGATTTAGAAGCACAGATTTTAAATTATCTTAAACAATTTCTTAATTTTACAGACAAGTATTTTGCCCATAATTTCTCTGTAGGAGGCTATTCGAGGTTTATCACATAAATAATTTAGTTTAATATCTAAATATCAAAGAAATGAACCAGAAACTTCAGACTAATTATATAAAGTAGTATAATAAGCTAGATGATTATCATGAAAACCTACAAAGACCACCCCAAAATTCCCTTGGAATTAAAGAAAACAAAGAAAGGCAGAATTGTAAAATTGTAAATCACATTAGAACAAATTGGCTCAAAGTTTTGGGTTTCCCCCTTTAATTTTGTTCTCAGGTCCCAGATATTTGGAAACTTTCTCAGTTGCTTTGACTGGGATCCTGAGTATCTAAGGCTATGGACTTGGTCATGCCTTGGTCATACTCTGGTCAGTATGTTTTCTTTTGTCATAAATTAATCCTGGTTTTTACATTGTTCATTTAAAGGGGCTCAATATTATTATTATTATTATTATTATCATGGCTTTCATTGATAGAAACTTTTGCTATGAACCCACATCAGGAACTTTAGTGCTAGAGAAATTTGCTAGGAAATCCATATTATAACTTTCAGTGCTTAAAGGAGTACACGCTATTATGGCTTTTGCAGCTTAATGAATCTATACACTAGGCTTTCAACCAAATAAGACCCTACAATGAGAAAACTGAGACCCAGAGAGATCAGGAAGTTTATACAAGGTCGCAGAGTAGGTAGCAAAGCTGGCCTTCACACATAGGGCATTTGAAGCAAAATATCCTTCATTTGCATCCGTCTTCCATAAAAACAGAGCAGTTTCCTAAAGATAGTGCAAATTTACCATCAAAATTAAAAAGATACACATTTAGAGAAAGAATTTAACAGTATGATGAGGAAAATATGGGCTACCTATTTCTAAATCTTTGGAGAGAACAATCACAACAATAAGGCCTCACATTAATGAGAGTAAAACTTCATTCAATAATAAGTGTCTTCCCAGTAGACTGAAACTTTCAATATTAAAGGGATTCTTTAAACCAACTTTCATTACATTAATATATATGCTTTTTATATGTTTTTGGTTTATTTATTTTTATTCATATGCACATGTATGTTTTCAAGTTACATCATTTCCTTCCACCCTTACTTCCCACCTCCTTTCCCTCAGCGGTGGTCATATTAGCATTGTACATATATATGTTTATGAAAAACACATTTTGAATTAATTTATTTATTTTAATACGTATGTATACATTTTTCCAAGTTACAAAATTTCCCTCCACCTTCCCTTTCCACCCTCATCTTCTCAGCAAGGAACAGTCAGATTAGTATTTTACATGAATAGTTTGTTAAACATATTTACAAATTAGTAATTCCTGGCATGAGGAATTAGGATTAAGGGAAAGAGCTACATACATATATTTATGGTTTCTTATAGAACAATAATATTCCATAGTTTTCATGTACTATAACTTTTTTAGCCATTCCCCATTTGATGGGCATCCCCTCGATTTCCAATTCTTTGTCACTACAAAATGAGCTGCTGTGAATACTTTGGTAGGGTAGGACCTTACCTTTTTTATAATTTCTTCTGGATATAGACCTAGAATTGGAATTGCTGGATCAAATGGTAATAACAATTTTATTGCTCTCTGTGCTTAGTTCTCTATTGCTCTAGAGAAAGGTTGGAACAGTTCACAACTTAACCAGCCACATATCATTGTCCCAATCCTCCCACAACCTCTCCAACATTGATCATTTTCTCTTTTTCTCATCTCGGCTAATCTGAGAAAGATGAAGTGATATCTCATTTTTGTCTTAATATGCATTTCTCTAATCAGTGATGATTTGGAGCATTTTTTTATACGATGATATATAGCTTTAATTTCTTCATTTGAAAACTGTCTTCATGTCATTGGATCATTTATAAATTGAGGAATGAATTGTAACCTAATAACTTTGATGTGATTCCCTATATATTTTAAAAATGAGACCTTTATCAGAACTCTTAGTTGTAAAGATTGTTCAAATTTTAAATCAGTTAAATTTTTTTCCATATCCCTTTATTTCAATGTAATTTTTATTGCATCGTGATCAGAAAAGGATGCATTGAATATTGCTTTCTTTCTTCATTTGATTGTGAGGGTTTTCTAACCTTGTACATGAGATTCATAAACTTTTGATATTATATATTCCTAATAGAGTATGTTTTCAATTCCACTCTCTCATTTCATAAGTAGATACTGGCACATTTTCTTTAGTATAATTCTATTATTTTTATAATGCTTTCTATATCTTTTAAGATCATATACTATTTATTCTGAAGATGAGTAAAAATGATTGATGGGTAGATACTGGAAGAAATTACTAATGGAAGATAAAATCTCAAAATCTTTAACGTTTTAAAATTTAATTTCAATTTTTCTTCCTATCTTCTTTCTTATCTTCTCCTTGAGAATAAGATAAACAATTTTCTATAAATATAAATTGACAACAAAGAAAAATATTTTTCATATTAGTTGTTTTGTAAAAGGAAAAGCAGAACAATCATCCCTCACATCCCAAGAATAATGTTAAAAATATGCTTCAATCTGCATTCACATTCAAATGGTTCTTTTTCTAGATGTGGATAGTAGTTTTCTTCATAAGTCTTATAATTTTCTTGTAGTATATCTTTAGTTTATCTAGAACAAAGTACATTATTATTGGTTATTATATACATCCTTCTTTCACTCTTCATCTTATTGGGAATTATTTTAATTTATTGATTAATTTTTTAAAAATAATTTTACTTTCTCTGCAAAAAGGATTGGAGTGACAATGCAAAAAAGGAAGAAAAAACAGAGGTTAAATCAGGATGTTATCTTAGCATTCATAATTATGATAAATATGATTTTGTTTCTTTTTATGCATTCCATTCTTATATTTGTCAATCACTATTTAAATTTTAATTCTCTATCATCCCTTCCTATACAGACATCCTTGAATCTAAGGATTACAATCATTGTAAGAAAAAGTTGCAATGTGATGTGTGGTATTCTATACTTATGATTTTTAATCTTTACAGTGAAGTAAGAATCATATTTCAATTTCTTGGCATCAAACCAGATATGACAACTAACTTACCCTCTGCTTTCTGTGGTTGCAGACTTTCTCCAGTTTTTCTGCTAATACTCAAATTCTTCTTTCTCAGAAATATAGTTCTTAAATAAACATTTGAATATTTTGTTACAATTGTCAGTATTTTAAATTTGTTTGCTTTCATCATTAATTTTACCTTTGAATGCCTCATTTTCTACTATAAATTTAATGGTGAAAACCTAAGAATCTCATAACTTTTTGTCTCTTTGATTTTCATATATAAACTTCTATTGATCAGGTTGCTAGACCATATACTTAATGTCTTTTTTCCTTACTTGGATAAGTTTTGTCATTAGTGATGGTAAATTAGCTCTTGTTGCCAGTTCTCTTATCATCAGCAGTCATATTGAGAATGCAATTTATATTGATGTCAAATGTGACTTCCATATGAAAACTACTCTTGAGGGAGGAGGGATTCCTATTATCTCAACTATACCAATCAGGTGGTTTTTAGAATTTGTTGTTACTCTTGAACCTTTGTAAACCTGAATTAATATAATAGACTGGATGTCTGAATAGATGGTAAAAGGTCTTTTCCTTCTTTTCTGGGACTGGTATAATTGCATTGATCAGAATTGTTCTAACTCCATAAATAGTTTCAATATCAAAGGAAAGAAAAGTGACATCCAAAAAGAGAAAATCCAAATATTTTCAGATTTGACTTCAGAAAAATTGCAATCTTGGTACTTCATATGCAACAGTCTCATAAGTATTGATGCTCTTGTGTAGCAACTTGTCACTGAATAATTCTTGCAGAATTTTATGGATTTGAGAGGTAAAAATAGTACTCCAACAAACACAATATTACCATTATATGACTTATTTAGTTTGGAATCACTTATGGCCTTTTTCACAGGTTCTTGTACTATGGAAAAAATCAGAATTCAGTTATCTAAAGCAGGAATGGATAAATGGAGTCACAGTTAGGCTCTCACAAGATCTAGTAGCTTCTACATTAAAGAATTAAAAGGTTTAGAATATAATTTCCAGAAAAGAAAGGAGCTAAGATCACAAACAAAAATAACCTACCCAGTAAAAATGGCTACTCAAGGAAGGATGTATGTTTCATGAAATAGAGAAATTTCAAGCATTCCTGAAGAAAAAAAAATTGAAGAAAAAATGACTTTCAAGAGATGCATAAAAAGATCAACATAAATGACAAATCATAAGGTTTCAAAAAGGCAAAACTTCTGTATGAGAAAATGGTACTTATATTTCCTAAGAACTTTATAATTATGAGGGTAGTTAGAAGTAGTAAACACACACACACACATATAGGCAGAAGGAACAGGTGACTATAATTGTGGTGATTCTTTTAAAAAATCAGTATTGAGAAAAAATAATGAATTGGGAGAAGAGGGAAGGGAAAGGTAAAATGTCAAAAATTATCTCACAAAAAAGGAGCAAATAAAAGAATTTTACAATGTAGGGGTCAATGTGAGGTACCAAGCAATGCTTGAATTAGTTGCAAGGGAATTGGCTCCAAAAGAGTATAACATAAACATATAGGTGGATATAGAAATGTATCTTAACATACTTAGAGGAGACAGAGTTTAGCGAAGGAGGGAGTGTTGATTTAAAAAAAAAGTTCACTGATTAAGAGAAGTGTTCTGTAGCACAATAGTTTTTTGAGGAATAAAAGGGAAACAAATAGAAAGAAAAGATTAAACTAGTGGAAAAAAAGATAAAGGATAATACATAAGCAATAAACAGTGAATGTTAATAGCAGCAACTAATGGAAAACAGCAGCATTCCATTAAAACAAAAATCTGCCAATATGTTTATAAGAAACATCTTTGAAACAGAGACACACAGAGAATTTTTAAAAGGAGATGGACATTATCTATTATAACTCAGATGAAGTTAAAAAATCAGGCTTCAGCAATCCTGATTTTAAACAAAGTAAAAACCAAATTGATCTGTATAAAAGAGATAAGCAAGAAAACGGCATTGTGCTAAAAATTATCAAAGATAACATAATAGCAATACTAAACATAAAAAATTAAATGATATAACATCTGAATTCTTAAGGAAAATTTTCAATTAATCAGAGGAGGAAAGAGATGGAAAATCTATATTAGCAGGAGTTCTTACATTTCCTCTTCACCAGATTAGATAAATCCAACCAAAAATAAATAAGAAAGAAGTTACGGAGATGAACACAATTTTAGAAATATTAAATATGATAATTCTCTCCAGAAAAATGAATAAGAATTTTAAGTAATAAACCTTTTTTAGTTGTTCAGAGAGACTATTCCCCCAAATTGTCTAGTATTAAGGAACAAAGCATAATTAAGTCAATGCCCTGTTCAGGCCCCTTTGAATTGAAATCATTATATTCGACATGTCATTCTGTATAGTGTCTATCACATAGTAAACACATAATGAACATGTGTTAGCATACTATCATACTTTTATATGTTGTTGATGGTCACTCAAGAAAACTTTGGTTAGAAGGTCAGTTGTGACTAAAAACCTAAACTCTGGTGACCTTTGTTCTGAAGGCTTTGCATGGAACTCTCATTTGATAATACAACTGGGTCATTCATGGCCTCACTTATTGATAGCCCTGTTCCCAAACATCTTGACCTGGGTTACATCCTGCCAGGTTACATCCTGCCCAAATTAGAGTTACATCATTGTTTTTATCCTGCATGCTAATTTTGTGGTTTTCTGCTGTAAGAACTATTTGATACTTTCAATAAATGGCTCTGCTAGTTCTACTACTAGCACCCCCACATGAGTGTACGCATGTTTCTTTTTTCTCCTAGCTGAATGAGTCCCCTGGTTGACAGGGGAACTCAACAATATGTGTGTATATTCTCTCAGTCTCTCTCTCACTCTCTCTCTCTCTCTCTCTCCCTACATATACACACACACAAACACGCACACAAAATGTATATAACTAAGACTATATATATATATATATACATATATATATATATATGTATATATATATATATATATATATATATAAATGCAAGTTGATTTGTGTTCTGTTTCAAGGAGTCTGATACCTTTTTTATTTAAATTGGATTAGTCCAAGGGCAACTAGGTGACACAGTGAATAGAGTACAAGCCCTGGTGTCAGGAGTACCTGGGTTCAAATCCAGCCTCAAACAATTAATAATTACCTAGCTGTATGGCCTTGGGCAATCCAATTAACCCCATTGACTTTCAAAAATAAACTAAAAAAAAAGAAATTGGATTAGTCCAGTACATCATTACTAAGACAATATACCCTGATTAGTTAGGTTTCATACCAGGTAGGCATGAATGCTTCAATATTAGGAAAATACTCAACATAATTGAACATAGCAATAACAAAACTAATAGAAATCATATACTATCTCACTAGATGCTGAAAAGCCCATGGATAAAATACAATGTGTATATATTCCTATTGGAAACACTAGAAATGTTAGGAATAAATGGACTTTTTCTTTAAATAATAAGTAATGGACGTAGCTGGGTGGTGTAGTGACTAGAGCACAGACCCTGGACTCAGGAGAACCTTATTTTAAATCTGGCTTCAGACACTTAATACTTACTTGTGTGAACTTTGGCAAGTCACTTAAATGCATTACTTTACAAAAAAGTCTAAAATTAATAAGTAATATCTATCATCAACAAATATTATATGTAATGGGGGTAAACTAGAAGCATTTCCAATTAGATTGGGGTGAAGCAAGTATGCCCATTATCCCCATTACTATTCATATAGTATTAGAAATGTCAGTTTCAGAGGTCCAAAATTGAAAGAATCAGAAATGACAATGAGGAAACAAAGCTCTCATTCTTTGCATCTGATATGATCATATACTTAGAGAACTCAAGAAAATCATCAAAAAAACTAGCTAAAACAATTAGAAAATTCAGCAATGTAGCAGGCTATAAAATAAGCCCACATAAATCATCAGCATTACCTTATATAAACAGTAAAGTCAAAGAGCAAGAGATATAAAGAGAAATCTCATTTAAAATCACAGAAGACAACATTAAATACTTGGGAATCTACCTCCCAAGGTAAACTCAAGAATGCTATGAGCATGATTACAAAGTACTCTTCACCCAGATAAAGTCAATTCTAAACAATTGGAAAAATATAAATTGTTCATGATTAATAAAAATTGATTATTCTATCCAAATTAATTACTTTTTCAATGCCATATCACACTACCAAATAACTATCTTACTGAGCTAGAAAAATAGTAACAAAATTCAGCTGGAGCAACAAAACGTCAAGAATAGCAAGGGAACAGTAAAGGAAGGTGACAGTTCTATCAGATCTAAAACTATATTCTAAAGCAGAAGTCATCAAAACTATCTGGTACTGGGTAAGAACTAGAGAAAAGGATTAGTGGATTAGAATAGATTCAAAAGAAACAGTAGTAAATGACACAGTAATCTACTGTTTGACAAACCAAAAGACATTAGCTTCTGGGATAAGAAAAGATTTTGGGAAAACTGGAAAATAGCATAGATCCACATCTCACACCCTATACCAAAATAAAGTGAAAATGGGTACAGGGGTGTAGATATAAAGTGCGACCACCAGAGATAATTTAACAGACCAATTAATACTTTATCTGTCAGATCTATGGAAAGTGGAGAAATTTATGATCAAACAATAAATTGAGTACACTATAAATTACAAAATGGATGATTTTGACTATTCAATTAAAAATTGTTTTGCACAGATAAAATCAGTACTGCCAAAATTAGTATGAAAACAATTTTCACAGCTAAGAGTTCTGATAAATGTGTTATTTCTTAAATATATAGTGGATTCCATCAAATTTAAAAGATTTCAAATTATTCCCCAATTGATTAAGGGTTAAACAGTTTGAACAGAAAGTTGTTAAATAAAGAAACTTTATATATATATATATATATATATATATATATACATATATATGTATATATATGCATATATTTATATATATTATATGTTATGAAAAAATACTCCCAAGCATTATTAATAAGAGAGATGCAAATTTTATAAGGTCACAAATCATCTCCCAATTGATTAATGGTCAAGGACTATGAAGAAATAATTTTCAAATGAAGAAATGGAAGCTATTTATAATCATATGAAAAAATACTCCAAATCATCACTGATTAGAGAAATGCAAATTAAACAAACAAGAGCTATCACCTCCTACCCATGGTTGGCTAAGATGACAAAAGGATAAATGATCAAAGTTGGAGAAGTTGTGGGAGGTTTGGGACATTAATGTATTGTTAGTGGAATTGGGAAATGATCCAACCATTCTAGAGAGCAAAATGAAATTATACCCAAAGGTTCAATAAAACTGATCATTCCTTTTGACCTAGCATTAACAATTCTGGTTCAATATCCAGAAGAAATCATAAAGACTGGGAAATGTCCTGTTTGTTCTAAAATATTCATAGTAGCTCTTTTTGTAGTATCAAAAAATTGGAAATTGAGGGGATACCCATCAATTGGGGAAATTGTTAATCACATTATGGTATACAAATATTATAGAATATTATTGGTCTATTAGAAACCATAAATTATCAGACCCAAAGAATGAATTACAGGATCTGATGCTGAGTGAAGGGAGCAGAACCAAGAGAACAAATGTTCACATTTAAAGCAACACTGTGAGATGATGAACCCTGATTAATGCAGCTTTTCTCAGTGGTTCAGAAAGCTAGGATACCACTATTATACCAGTTATGGACAATTTTACTTCCATCTAGCAGAAGAAAAACAAACCAAATCAAACAAAAACCCTTCAGAATCTGATGACCACTACATTCACTTTTATAAAAATTTCTCTTATTTATTTTTCCCTTGATCCTTATTTCTCATACTGAAAATGACTAATCTGTTAACATTTAACACATATGTATGTACAATATTTATCTATTTGCCAATGGGTGAGGGGGTTGGGAATGGAAGGTGGAAGGAAATTATGCAACTTAAAAATATACATATTCTTATGAATGAATGTTCAAAACCTTTCATAGTATGCATCTGGAAAAATAAATTGTCTATTAAAAATAAATTAAAATAGCCAGTTAAAAATAAATTGGATTAGTAAATATCTGTTATGATTATGAAATTGAAAAAATTTCCAGGGAAAGCATGAGCTTCATATATTTTAAAGCTTATTGGAAATTTAAGTTTTTTGCCTTATTAGTTTAGAGTATTTAAGAAAGGTATTTATCTTCAAGGTCATTTCATAATCAGCAAATTTTCCAACCACATCTCTGTTTATTACTTGATAGAAATTTCAAAGACATGAACTGCCAATTGTACTCAGGATCAAGCTATCAAATATTTGACAATCTTCTGTCCTGAAGAAAAGCTGTAAACAAAATAAAATTTTTCTAAGTTTAATATGTATTATTGACATTTCTTCTTGACTTTATTAAATCTAGATAATTGATAATAATTAATACAGTCCTGATTTGCAGTATTGTCAGATTGTGAGGTTTGAATGTTAATGCTTAGGAGTTAGTCTCTCATAAAGCTAGTTCAAGATAGCTCTAGTACAATCTTGATTACTCCCAAATATTTTTCCTATCTATCTCTCTGAGTTGGTAATTCCTATATTTGAGAAAGGTTTTTTAAGCAAGAATTTGATATTTTAGTAATATACAATATTATCCTTGTTTCAGAATGGTACCCTTCTTCACAGTACTTTGCTTTAGTTGTACATGGGCTACATTAAGTTTTAGGGGAACATGACCACCAATAAAATAGATTTGGATTTTTTTCATATCCTGTTTCTTCCTATGTTCTAAGGAAAATCCACAAAAAATTATTATTGTCTCATCACTAGGATCTCTCCTTATTAAAGAAAAAATATATGCATACAAAGTATATATATATATATATCTGATTAATACTGGCATTTATCTCCTTGATCACAGAGGAAATGTTTCAAACACAATTCATTTGTGGTATAGTCCTTCAATATGGGTACTAATAAGGAATTTTAATCTCATAGAACACCTTGACAAAAAGATAATTGTTTTATTGCAGGAAAACAGTGTATGTACTCCTTAGCAAAAGAACATGACCATGCTTTACTCCATCAAAGTGTATAAGAATGGAGACTTCCAGCATGGAGCCAAGATGGCAGCATGAAGTTAGAAAGCTCTGAGAGTTTTTCCAGAAAAAAAATGAAACAAATCCCACCAAAAAATAAATAAATAAAAGTAAGAGTGAAGGAAGTTCTCAACTCCAGATATCATGAATGTACTTCAGTAAAGTACTGTCTCTTTTGGGTAAAAGGATAGTATAGCACAGCATAGGCAGGAAAGCTGGAAATTCAACAGAAGTTTCTAAGCCAAAGCATAGCCTCAGGAAAAGACTCCATAAGGCAGCGTTGCAGCAGGCCAGCAGTGAGGATCCCATCCTCTGCTTGGAAGACAAACTTCAAAAATCTTGGGAATGTTGGTGCAAGAGACAGGACTGAATCGAGCTTCCCTAATGAAGGCAGCATACCATTGGGTGGACAATGACTTGGCAAATGGAAAGCCAGGGTTGGCTTAAGGGAGGGAACTAATCACTCCACAGGCAACACCACAGGCAAATGAAAAACCAAGGACCAAATCCCAAGTCCAGAACAAAAAGCTTGGAACAATACTCCTGCCCCAGGAGCAGAGTTCAACTATCAAAATGAACAAAAAAAAAGTGCTAACCATGGAAAGCCTCTCTTCTGATAGGGATGATAAAAGTTATCTTAGAAGACTAAAGCATTGATAAATTGCCTAGATGTGAAGCCTCAAATGTGAATTCTTGAATTGATTTCAAATCCAAAAAGATCTCTTGGAAGAGGTCAAAAAGTATTTTTAAAACCAAAGAAGAGAGAAAGAAGAAAACTGGTCAAAAGCCATATGAATCATGCAGGAGAGTTTTGAAAACTTGAATGAATCAATCAAATTATTTAAAAGTAAAAATGATCACTAAAAATAGAATGCAACTCACCAAAAAAGCAAAATTACCCCCAAAGAAAAAGGAAATACCTCATTAAAAATGTAAATAGACAAATTAATTTAAAGATGCAGTATTTATAGCTTCAAATTCCTGTCTCTATTAGTTTGCTTTTCTGTTCTTCCCCCTTCCAATAAAAAACAGAGGCATAATTAAATTTGTGAAGATATGTTAAGAAATTAGTGTCACATTATTTGTTGTCACATTCTATTCAGTGAATTCATATGTATTTATGTACATATGAATTCATATACATATATTTTATTTAATTCATATGTACACTACTTTGATGGAATCAAAACATCATTTTACTTGCAAATGAATAAACTACCCAGCCAAAATAATTTGGTTAATATGAACAATGAAAATGAAAGAAGATAAATGAATATTGTTCTACATTCTTTTTCTTTGCCAATCAGTCTGTATTCCTTCAACTGTTGAGAAAGGCAGAAGCATAAATATTTTTGTGAATATTAAGTCACATTGGGCCATGAGATTAGGTAACTTTAGAAACAATGAGACTTTAAGTAAAAATTTAATCTGATGCCATTATATACAAAGAGGATCAGGGAAAACTGAAAATTTAGGAAGCTAAGTGATTTACCAGAGGAAACGTATAATATGAAATATATCTTACTTCAAATGAAATGGAATTCACATATATATGCATATATAAATATATGTATGTATTATATATTCATATGAATACATAATACATACATGTATATATATGTATATAATAGCACCTGTTATTATTTTCTAACATCTAACACTAAATGTTAATTCCCAAGTCTCATTATACAATGTGTAAATCTGAATTCTCAAAGATTATTTTAGAAAAATAAAAACTCTAAAGCATATTAATCTACTAAGTTCCTAAGCATGGAAGTAGCAGACTGTGTTTATCATATGAATGATTAGCCTATTTAAATTATGGAGAGGATTCATTAGAAATTTGACTTTTGTATGACTAATTTTTTCAATATTAACATTTCAGGAATTCATATATATATTAATGTGTTAGGAAATATGTGTTTAGCGAGGCAGAGAGATAAAAAGTTAGGATGAGAGAGAGAGAGAGAGAGAGAGAGAGAGAGAGAGAGAGAGAGAGAGAGAGGTAATGCCTATGATTTCCTTGACTAGGGAACTCAAATTAAAAAAAAAAATCTGCCAATATCCTATGGCAGTTTTTTTCCAATTTATAGTCACATAGATTTGCCTAGGGACTGACAGGTTAAGTAGCTTTTCTCCAATATGTGTGAGAAATGAGGTTTGAAGCATTTCTTTCCTACATCTTTGGCCATTTGACCATAATGATGTTGCTATGCTGGCCTTTACATAGAATACAGAAAAAAATATTTTGTGAATATAATCTAAAATTTTATTTACTCATGTCTATATACATACATATATTTATGAAAGTGAAAAAAACATTTCTAGCACTATAGACAGCTAGGTAATTATTAAGTGTCTGAGACCGGATTTGTCCTCAGGTCCTCCTGACTCCAGGGCTGGTGCTCTATCCACTGCGCCACCTAGCCACCCCAATAATCCAGTTATTGAACAACACATACAGAATATTTTTTTAGACACTGAAAGTAATGTATTTCAAAAATAGAACATAGTTTGACTTTCTTTAGAACTTATAGTCTAGGAAGGGAAATGAAGCAAAAATATTAACAAAATATAATAATACAGAGAAATATATTAAAGTATTGAAAATCTTAAGCATATGTGAAAACAAAAAAGAAGATAATTGTCAGCAGTGGATGAGGAAAAAGTTAATCGATGAAGAGATGAATGAAGAATATTTCAGGTCTAAGAAACGGTTTAAGCAAAAGTAATAAGGCAGGACTGGAAAAACATTTTCTGAGTACATACAGATTATATATTGTAGAGTAATAAGCCTGAGAATTTGCAAGTTATGGAAATGATTATATGTTAGGCAAACAATTTTGTCTATACATTTATCTTATTAGGATTATGAAAAAGGAAAAACAATGCTGTCAGGCAAAATGCAGAATAATTTAGAGGAGTAAGAGAGTAGAGACTGGAAGAAGTGAGGAAGCATGTACATTTGTCTAGATATGTACTCCTTTAGGATAATTAATAGTGTGAAGAGAGAGGACAAATAGGGGAAATATGGGTCTCAGATTCACCATCTGAACAAATAATGAATTGGACTATATAGTATATGTTGCATATGCTGTGCAAGTCGTGGTGGAGTAGGAGGAAGAGAGTAACTTTTTTTAAAATAAAATTTGCTTCTATTTAATATTATTCTTAATTAAAATGTAACTTCATTTACTTCAAAATGAATTTGAGGGTGGCTAGGTGGCGCAGTGGATAGAGCACCGGTCCTGGAGTCAGGAGGACCTGAGGACAAATCCGGTCTCAGACACTTAATAATTACCTAGCCGTGTGGCCTTGGGCAAGCCACTTAACCCTCACTGCCTTGCAAAAAAAAACTTTAAAAAAGTGAATTTGATACTTTAACTACATTAGGACAAGGAAGTCAATATGATTTTTTTTAGGTTTTTTTGCAAGGCAATGGACTTAAGTGGCTTGCCCAAGGCCACACGGCTAGGTAATTATTAAGTGTCTGAGGCCGGTTTTGAACTCAGGTCCTCCTGACTCCAGGGCAGGTGCTCTATCCACTGTGCCACCTAGTCACCCCTTGATTTTTAATTAATAAAGAAATATGCAATAGTCTGTCCCCATGTCAATGTTCAATTTGGAAAGAGCTTTTAATGTTATCCTATTGTAAAGTGTTTGATCTGGAATCAAGAAATCCTGTGTTCAAATCTAGACTTACACATTTACCAATTTTGTTATCATAGGCATGTTACTTGGCTTTTCTGCCACATTTTCCTCAATTCTTTTCAGGGCCATCTTAGTACTTATTTTTGATATTATTTGATGTGAAAATAAAATGAGAGTTGATTTTTTCATATTTAAAATTTCCATAAGTCCTTATTCATATGTTTAAAAACAAATGATATCCTGGGACTAATGAGAATATTCTCAAATAGCAGGCCACATTTAATTTTTCATGTGTACCTCCATTTAGTCTCATATACCGAAGAGTCTACAATTTTCACATATCACTTCAATTTTCCAAACACCTGTCAATAGTGACAAAAATCTCCCTTGATGTGACATTGAAATAAATAGGTTTCCTACATTCATATGTGGTGAAACATGCATCTTTAAATGCATTTTAACACAAATACTTTAAATACAGAATAATTACATTTTATATTATCAAATAATAGATTACAAAAACTTGAGACATACGATAAATTTATCTTCCTGTGTTTTATCTGCCATGTGGAACCATGATGAACTGTTTTGAAATGATTTGCCAAAATCCCTTTCAACTCTGTTTGTGGCTGAACTACCCTTTATTTTATTGAATAAACTTTCTACTCTTGATAACATGAGCAAAGTTATCCACTGGAAGGAATTCTTTTGATGTGATATGAGGAGAAAAAGGTCTTTTTGTATATGAAAAAGATACCTTTCTCTAGACAAATTCTTATCTTACTGTGTATGTGTGCATGTACACATATGATATAGACAACCAAAACTTTTGTATAAACAAATAGTAGACAATAAACCATCATTCCATTAACAACAATCTGTTAAATGCTTATTGAATTCCTAAGTACTATGTTAAGCATTGCTAGAGCTTAGATATTTAGTGAGACACAGTGATTAAAATATAATATTTTCTGGAAAATCACTATTATATATATATATATATATATATATATATTTCTTATGTTTAAACTTCATCTATTGTGTTTAACTATTTCCTGAAATTCCTTGAATTTGCTCCAGAAAATTCTGTGAATGTCGCAAAAGGAAAGATTATGGAGATTCTTTAAGGAAACTCTAAAAATGAAGAGTCATAGATAAGAAGGAGGGCATTCCAGGAGTGAGTAGCAGCCAATGCAATATTATAGAGATGAGAAATGGAGAGTGTGAAAGAAGGAAAAAGGTGATCGATATAACATTATCAGAGACTAAATGGAGGGTACAAAATGTATGGAAAGTTATCATGGAGATGATAAACTATAACTTTAGGAAGAACACTTTGGTGGTTAAATGGAACATAAACTGGAAAAGAAAGATACTTCAGACTGACTGACCATTTAGAAAGCTATTCTGGAACAGTGGATAGACAATAGTCTGGAGTCAAGAACCCACATGAGTTCTAATTCATGCTTAGATGAATTAGGTTATTAATTATGAATTAGAGCCTTATATTATTGCATTACTGAGTTGACCATAAGGCTTATCAAGAAAAAAAGAAGAAAATCTATAAAATTATTTCCGCAGTTACAGTAACAACTATATATGAGATCAGCATCTCTTTCACATAGAAAGTGCAACATTCCTTTGGGTGCAAAATTGTTGTAAAAAGTCATCCTTGCTGACTCTGGTACAAGAAAAACTTTAAGTCTTTTGATGATTCTCTTTCTCTCTCTTTTTTTAGGTTTTTGCAAGGCAAATGGGGTTAAGTAGCTTGCCCAAGGCCACACAGGTAGGTATTGAGACCAGATTTCAATCCAGGTACTCCTGACTCCAGGGCCAATGCTTTATCCACTTCCCCACCTAGTCAACCCTTTTGATGATTCTCTAAAGGAAAATGAGGGTGAAGGATCAACCTCCATTGACTTTGAGGCAAAAAAAACTGTTTTGAATTTGAAAGAAAAGATTTACCCTAGCAATGCAAAAGTAATGGGAAAGGTAGCCTCTGCCAATTCAGAAGTGGCTAAATAGTTTCTAGAAATCCTGATGAAACTGATTGCATAGGAAGGCTACAGACTGGAACAGATATTCAAAGTTGATGAAACTGCCCCATATTGGAAAACAAATGACTCAGAGGACATAAATTAACCAAGAAGAGAAAAAAGCTTACGATTTTAAAGCCTCAAGGGAAAGGGTGAACATGCCCTTAGTTACCAATGTCATAGGGTTAATAAAAAAACAAAACTGCTGACCTTCAACAATTGGAAGGAAAGGACAAGTACAGCTGCTTATATTCAGGATTTTCAATAAAAATACAAGGATGACCATAACACCTTTCCTTTATCTTTTTTTTTTGCCAGGAGGGAGAAAATACCTTGCCAGCAAAGTATTACACTCTAAGGTGTCATTATTTCTTGACAATGATTCCAGATTCCTGAACCCCCTTGAATTCCACTTTGAAGTCATCTACATGAAAGCCTTTTGAAGTCCAACTCCAAATCTACTGAACCTAATCTTTTAAACACCCATCATGCTTACAGGGTTTGGACCTTGGAAACTGAAAGGTTGGATTAGATGATTGAATTTGGAGTCCTTAGTTCTAATTCTTCCTCAGACCCTTAATACCCACGTGAGTCTGGATTAAATGACTTCACCTTTCTCACTTGACTTTCCCACTGGAAACTTAGTCAACTGCCCCTTATTACACCAATAAAAATAGGTACATTATTATGTGTATTGTACCTAGGGTTGGGGATAAAATAAAAGGTGCAATATTTTCTAGGTTTTCAAAGAGATAGTACAGAAACATTTCCAGTTGTGGTAAGATAATAAAGAAGGGAGAAGAGGGAGCTCTTAGAAAATGTTGGAATGGGTACCATGAGAGGATTAAAGAGAAAACAGAAGATCAGGAACAACCACTGTGGCTTAGTTAAGTGTTAGGGAAATATGAATGACTGTCTTGTTAAAGTGAAGGCTCCATTGTTGTTGACCAATTTTGTGGTTTCATGATTTCCTTCAGCTATATTCATCAATATGTAAACAAAATTAAAGCAGGTGGATAGTAAGTGATAGTGTTTAATTTTGGCATGGTTTAATATTTCTGCAATAAAGAAGCAATGGATTTGAGAGTAGAGGATGGATTAGAATTGAATTGCTTCAATAGGGTAGTAAGATAAGAAGTAAACACAAAAAAGGTACAATTCATAGAGATTTGTCTTATGATGCCAATACTGGTACTTATTCTGTAATTTAAAAGTTTCAAAAAACCCAAAGTTTCTCTTTGTCATAATAAAGTAAATCATTCATTGATATCTCTTTGGCCACTTAATAATTCAATTATAATTTTATTTTTAAGACAAAATATATCATCATGTCATTTCAAAAATGTGTTTGATATGGGAAGTACCCATTGTTCTTTTCTTCACTTTAGCCCTGTAGTAATTTTATCTTTATCGAGCAGTAATAAGAGGATAATACTGGTGTCATGTAGTCTTTCTCCAACATATAACTCTCTATCTTTTATTCAGATGAGCACTTAACTTCAATTGATTCCTCCAAATGTGAATCATAAGTATACTGTAGTCATTTAAAAATAGATTCATTGATATAAGAAGTCTTTATTGAGCAAAGCCCATGTTTATTGGAACTTATTTTCAATGTGATTATGAAATTTAAATGTAATTTAATACCAGTATAGAAATTTATTTTCATTTTAGCAGGAATAAATACACAGATAAAAAGCCTCATAAAAACAATCTTTATTGATAAATGCCTACAATATCCATGTAAAGCCATATTTGCCATTTCTCATAGAATTTTAATCCTTTCTTTTAAAAAACAAAAGCCAGATTTCCAGTGAAGATGGGATTAAAATTAAAGGCCATCTCAGTTTACGCAAATTACTCAAAATGTTACCTTTAATAATATTAAGCAAATATATTTAGTATATACATATATACACTAAAATATTTACATTTGCATATATATGCATATGTATACATACATATTCCCTTCCTTAAGGCTATTTTTCTGGCCTCCATAAAAATAGAATATATAATTTAATATCAAACTGTAATATAAAATCTTCTGGCACAAGCTTTTTTTAATAAAGAAAATCTAGAAGATTTGTATTTATTAGTTATGTAACTCTTAAAATTGTTATATTGAGATCAAAAATAATTTAATGATTTTCAAAAAGTATAGAATATGTCCTCGCAGATTCAAAAGTATTACTCCTAAAATCCTTTCTAACAAACAACCAAAAAACAAGAATATTATGAATAGAGATGATTTGATTTATTTATGAGTTTTAAGGATGCTTGCAGACATCCTAGAAGACAGATTTAAAAACAACAATATTTTTAGAATCTAGGAGTAGGTTTTTGTTTGTTTTATGAGTTTAAAAGCTAGAAGAAAGCATATTTAAAGGTTAAATGACAACCAGTAGATCATGAACAAAGAAACAAATGCTACTGTGACCTTTTTTTTAGTTTTTTTTTTTTTTTTGCAAGGCAAATGGGGTTAAGTGGCTTGCCCAAGGCCACACAGCTAGGTAATTATTAAGTGTCTGAGACCAGATTTGAACCCAAGTACTCCTGACCAAGGCTGGTGCTTTTCTCCATTATGCCAACTAGCCACCCCTCCACTATGCCACCTAGCCTCCCCTACTGTGAACTCTTAAAGGAGTTAGACTTTATATTATTCTTTTTAATTTATTCTCATTCTTTGCCCATTTTGTTTGTGTTTACTTTGATGTTTCAAAATCTAAACTAACTCATCTTCAAACATATGTGAGTTTGCTGCAACTTCCTTGGCCTCTAGTATATGTTACTAATTATTGCTTATTTGTAGTAGAATGTGGCAGTATATATAAGTGGATGCAGCTTCCATATTTTATTTCTCAATAATCATTAAATATATTAAGGGAAAAAAGATAATTTATGTAGTTTTTATCTCATTCAGGGTTTTTATTTAATGTTAATAAAAGCAACCTAAAAGCATCTTCATCACACCATCACTTCCCATCCTACTTTGAATGCACACAAGCTGTACTCAAATTATATGTAAATAAGCTTTTGTGAAAAAGAACCTTCTATAAGCATTTATTTTGTGGAAAGCAGCATTGTTCATGAATATGGTCACATCTCCTCATTATACTTTCATTACTAGCATATGCATCAGGAAAGGTCTGTAAGACAACTTAATAATTTAATCTCAGAAGATAAATTTTTAGTAATGTGCTATAGCATTTCCTACTGTGCATATTTAATTAAAATTCTTTTCAGCTACTGAGAATTTGTCAGACTGAACACACATTAAAATCTGGGCAAGAGTATCCAGTGATAGTGAAATTCTTTTTCTTAATCTTCCTGGCAGCAAATAAAAGGAATATATAACAGCTCTATTAAATCCTAGTCTTTATTCAATTAAGATCATGCAGGTTCTAATTAATTAGATGATTGACATAATGTAGCCTTGCAGGTAAATACCACAAATTCTCTTTCTCATAAATACTGGCAAAATATTTATCACTTTCTCTACTTGTTAGCAATATTAAGAGTAATGTGGAAGGAACACATGATAAAAGATAATAACATTTTACTAGGTACTTGCCATATTTTATCTTTTTTGGACCTTGAATTAACACCA
The DNA here is from genome assembly GCF_037893015.1 of Macrotis lagotis. Taxonomy (NCBI): domain Eukaryota; kingdom Metazoa; phylum Chordata; class Mammalia; order Peramelemorphia; family Peramelidae; genus Macrotis; species Macrotis lagotis. The sequence goes on along the minus strand of NC_133663.1, from coordinate 143,893,828 downwards.
TTTTAAGGTAAGTAATCCATAAATAATTATACCAATTTCTTAAGTGGAATAACTCAAGACAGATATTGATAAACTGATTTGTCCACGTTTGAATTGCTAGTAAGTAGTAGCAGGAGGACCCTCTTCCAGGTATGACTGGGCACTTTCTGCTTGCTATTCTACTCTATATCTCAGAATTCTATCTGGAGAGAGGTAATGTGATTTGAGAAAAAAACTGACAGTGTTTAACCATAGAAGACCCTGTTCTGTTATAGGGTTGAACTAATTTTATCCCTGTTTCTCTGTTTCTGTTTCTCTCTCTCTATCTCTGTCTCTCTTTATCTCTGTCTTTATTTTTGTCTTTCTCTTTGTTGTTGATTCTCCTTGTTGGTCTCTGTTTCTATCTGTCTGTATTTTATCTTCAATACCTTTGATTTCTATTGCTGTTGATTAAAATGCTCATTTATCTTATTATTTTTAAAACACACACACATACACACACAAACACACACAAATTCAGTAGAACCTATTTACTTACACAGTTATGCTAATCTTATCCTTCATTTCCCTGGCAAACTCCTGAGGAGTTAGGTGAACAAAACCAAATAGCAAAAACTGTCTTTTGGTCCTCCTATTCAGTTGTTAACATCTAATGGTCCTTCTCTGCATCCTTTGATGCTGTTGACCTTGATGTTCTCTGTTTTCTGAATTTCCCTTGTATTGTTTGCTTTTGATTCTCTTTTTACATTCCCTAACTTTGTGGACAACCTTAAGACTTGGCCCTCTTCTCTTCCCACTCTACATTCATTTCATAAGCTCAACTTCAATGGATTTAACAGTCATCTATGTAGTTAACTCAGATCCTTATGCAGATTTCTAGACAGGCATTTTAAATTGAAGTCACATAGAGATTCCCAGAAGGATATGTATACATCAGAAATTCCAAAATGAGAACATATTGATACTTATAATGACAGTGGTAATATAATTTAGCACACTCATTTGAAAATATGTAGTCTGTATTCTTAAATGAAGCATCTTAAAAGGGAGATAAGACAGATAGACAGACAGTTAGATGCCAAGATATGAATATAGTTATATACATATATGATTATAGTTATGTATGAATATAGTCATACATATATATATATATATATATATATATACATATATATGAATATAAGTAGATAGAGAGCTTAGCTGTTGTCCATCTGTCCTTGACACCTAATTTTCAGAGTGGATAGAACACCAATCCTGGAGTCAGGAAGATATAGGTTTAAATCATCCTCAGAAATATGTTAGCTATGTTATCTTATTGAGGTCACTCAGTAATATTACTAAATCACTTTCCCTACTTGAAAATGGTATATAAATTTTAGTGAGATATATATGATGACTAGATCAAGAATATAACCATCTTTCTATGTGGCAAATGCTGAATTAGGAGATGAGTAAGATAAGGTATTTAGAGATTATGATATTTGAGAGAATATCAATATTTCCATTGCATTCACCAAATAGGAAGTCATGGATAGAATATATATGAAAAGAAATCTCAATAAGTTCCATATTTCAGTCAAGGACTAAAGAAAATAATTAGATGCTTTGTATGTTACTTTTTTCAAAAGAAGCCAGTATACACAGGTAAGCATACAGAATACATCCTGAAAGTCTTAGGGTCAGAGCTCTGGGAAACATCTGCTCTAAACAAACCCCAAGGAAGCCAGACAGCAGTAGTTCCACCATCAGAAGTTACCAAGAGGCATAGATAAAGCAGAATCCTGAGACTTAAATCCCAGAAGCTGGAATTTGGGAATAGTAGACTATGATACTGCCTTGTCCTTTAAAGTCTATGTATGCATTGGTTATGAATGAGGAGAATAAATTCAGAAAATGATTTTATCATAATATCGATATTTTAAAAACAATTAGAAGGAAATTTCATCACTTTAATAGTCATCTATGATTCCAGGATAGCAATTAAAAAGAATGCTATCTACCTCCTTACAGAGAAGAAATAGACTATTATGAAGAGCATAGAATTTTTGGACATGTTTAATATGAAATTGGCTTGAAGTGATTACATTTATTTATTGCAAATATTCTATTTTTCTTGCCCTGAGAACAGTAAAGGAATAAAATCAATACTTGATATTTTAAACAAAAATGAATTAAAGTATTTAATATGTTCTGGTTGATAAAAAAGCTAAAATTGTGCTCACAATTACTTGAATCCTAAGTTTAAAAACACAATAAATCAAAGTTCATAAACCTTGACACATGCTCCTCACTTTCTGTGATAATGGTCAATATAGGCACAAGGTAGCATGCTCAAGTGAATAATTTATCCTTGCTAAAATTTTTGTTAACCAATTTAAAAAATGTCAGAAGTAGCAATTATGATCTCAAAGAAAACAATAAGAAAAGTAGAAAAGAGATAGGTAGAGAAACTACATTTTGCTTAAAAATAATTAAAATAATAAAACAATATTGGTATATATTTTATATTCATATATATATATGTATATATATTGAATGCTATGTAATCTAAATAATTGAAGGTGAATGTATTCCAATTTCTAAAAGCAATAGAAATTAAAATTTTAAGAGCAGAACCTAACTTTTCACATCTAGATAAATCTAAGAAATAAACAAAAATAACTAAAGCAATTATAAGAATGAAATTAGAAATGATAGAGTCTGGATTTTGTTAAATAGGAAGAAAAATGACCATACAAATTTCTCACCTATAAACTTATCTCCTTTAAAGATAATTGCTTATATATTGAAAAACAAATCAATGACCTAGTCATGAAAATAAAAACATGGAAATAATTAAAATCACCAAAGAAGAAACATTAATAATTTTAAAAATTATAAAATTCACAGACAAGAATATTGAAATCACAAATAAAATTTGGAGGTGTTTTCATAATATCAAGTAGTAAAGCAACATTTGTAGAAGAGCCTACTTACTAGATGTTAGACTCTGTGCTAAGCACTTAGGATACAAAAAGAGGCAAAAAACTGACCTCAAAAACATTAAAAATAAAAGAGATGAACAGTTATAACAGGTCCTATTTTAAAAAAGAGGAAAATCAAAACAGAGGATAAGTGAAGAAAAAAATAAGGTCTTAAGAATCAAAGGTTCATTTCCAAAGTACCTGATCATTGGCAAAATTTCTTAATTATTTTTTTTCAGAAATCTCATCCAGACAAGTTGTTATCTGTGTGTAGGGAAGAGTATGAATTATGAAGATAATTGAGACCTTCAATATATTGATGTAAAATCAAGAGCATAATACAAAGACAAGAGATATCGAATTCTACTTACAGCACCCTTGCAAATAGATTGGATGAGTGGGAAGTCAAAACAATGAAATATTTTGATTTATCTTCATTATGTGGTCCTGTACTTTATTTTATATAACTCCGATGAATTGAATTACCATATCTATGCTGATGATTCTCAGATTTACATTTCTTGCCTCAGTCTATGTTGACCTCCAATATGATATCTCCAAGTGCCTTTCAATTATCTTGAACAAGATAAGTAGGAGATATATAAAATGAATATGTCTAAAACAGAGCTCATTATTTTTACTTCTAAAATCTCATCCATCCCACCTTCCATATTGTTGTTGTTTGTCCTTTGTTTTCAAAATAGACATGACATTAGGGAAGTGATGTCAAGACAATAATTTGAATCAGATTTGAGTGTGGGGGTGCCATATTAGGTCATCCATCTAATTTTCTTTTCTGAAACCATCTGTGTCCAGTGGTCAGATAAGAATCAGGAGATGACCCCATAGTGTAGTGGGTAATATCATTATTCTAGTCTCTCCATGTCATAACCTAGGAATCATTCAAGATTCTTGCTATTGATTTCCATATCCAATATTTTGCTAAGACTTGTCAATTTCACCTTTGAAACATCTTTCCAATGTCCCCCTTTCTCCACTGACTCTGACACCACTCGGATCCAGGTCCGTACCAACTCATACATGCATTATTGCAATAGCCTGCTGGTGGTCTGCCTAACTCAAGTTTCTCCTCACTCCAATTTATCCTCCATTCAGTTACTAAAGTTATTTTCCTAAAACTCAAGTCAGATCATGTCTCAAAGATACACACACACACACACACACACATACAGACACATAATTTCTTATTCAATTTCTGGTAGCTTTTGGGAGTAAATAGTGTTCTGCTTGGAAATCAAAGCCCTTCATAAATTTGCCCCTTTCCTATCTTTCCTATCTTCTTACCTTGTATTTTTCAATTTGTGTTCTGTTATTCAGTTACACAGAACTTTTGACTATTCCTTGGGTGGGGCAGAGGAGTGTGGGAGAAGAAATTTCATGCTCCAAGCATTATCTCTATACCTTGTATCTATAATATCTCTATTGCTCTGTCCACAGATTGCCCTGTTTTTTCTAAGTTCCAACTAAAATCTCCCCTTCTACAGCAAGCCTTGTCCAACCAGTATTAATTTCAATGCTTTCACTTAGTGAATTATCTCCCACTTATCCTGTACACACACACACACACACACACACACACACACACACACGCACGCACGCACGCACGCACGCACAGACACACACAAATGGAACTTTGAATATATTTTTTGACTTATTGTCTTCCTCATTAGATTGTGAGAATCTTGAGGATAGGGACTGTCTTTTGTCTCTTTGTATCCCAGCAATAAGTGTAAAACTTAGTATGCAGTAAGTCATTCATAAGTGTTTATTGATTTAATTGATAAATATTAAAATTAGTTTGTTTCTATATATATATTTCAGGGGTAAACTAAATAGGTGAATCATCAAAAATATAAATATATAAAATAATTGTTGAATAAATTATGTGTGGTTTCTTTTGACCAGTAGTTTCATCATTGGGTTATATTTCATTTTTCAGTATTTCTGCTTTTGTCTCCTTTGCCTAACTAAATGAACGAGCTTTATGAATTGAGTTTAAGCAAAGAAAAAAATGTTTGGGAAAATTGGAGTGAAAGTCTTTAGGTGGATTTAGTGATACAATATTTTATTTCCAAGAAGATGAGAAATCTTTTCCACTTTTAAGAAACAAAATCCCTTAAGGATGAGTTATAATCACCTTAAAAATGTCAGTAAAGCAAAAAAGAATATACTGATAAATTTGGTATTATAATATCTAAAGAAGAAAAATAGCCTGGAAGCCTAGAAGTTTTAAAGGCTATTTTATATTCTTTAATTTAATATGAGCATTAAATGACCCCAGCACAGGAGAAAAAAAATGGACATGTTTTAAATAGAGTCACTAGTCAAGGATAATCTAATAATGAAGATTCTAAAGTCAGTTATCAATATTGAAACAAGGCTACCTGATGAAGCTTGTATTTGAATAAGATTATACAAAAGCAATTTAAGTTAGACTGACATCTATTCAAAAAAGGTCCTTTAAAATATTAGATAAACACACAAATATATATTTGTGTGTGTGTATAGTTTAGAAAATATTGAATGCAGATTTTCTAACTGAAGAATACAATATCAAGTCCTAACATTATATATATATATATATATATATATATATATATATATATATATACATATATATATACATCACCCTATTAAAAGCATATATTTTTGTTATTCTATTTATACACTAAGAATCTATATGTTAATGAAACTTTCAAATCTTATTTTTAAAAAGACTTTATTTATTTTGTTTTACAATTATCCTCCCCATTCTTGCTTCCCTCCCTGCCATCCTGACAGAAGGCATTCTGTTAGTGTTTACATTGTTTCTGTGTTATACATTCATCTCAGTTCATTGTGATGACAGAGAAATCATACCCTTAAGGAAAAAATATAAAGTATTAAAGAGTATAATTACATAATAAGATAATGTTTTTTTTGTTTCTAATTTGAAGGTAATAGTCTGTGGTCTTTGTTTAAAGTTCATAATTCCTTCTCAGGATACAGACAGTATTCTCCACTGCAGATAGCCCCAAATTATCCTTGGTTGTTGCACTGATGGAATGAGCAAGTCCATCAAGGTTGATTATCACCCCCATGCTGTTGTTAGTGGGGTACAATTTTTTTCTGGTTCTGCACATCTCACTCAGCATCAGTTCATGCAAATCCTTCCAGACTTCCCTGAATTCCTATCCCTTCTAATTTCTATTAGTACAATAGTGTTCCATGACATACATATATACCATAGTTTCTTAAGGCATTCTCCAATGGAAGGACATTTATTTGATTTTCCCATCCTTTGCCACCACAAACAGGGCTATAAATATTTTTGTGCAAGTGATGTTTTCATCCCTTTTCATAATCTCTTCAAGGTGTAGACCCAGTAGAGGTATTGCTGGATCAAAGAGTAACCAAATTTTTTGTTGCCCTTTGGAAGTCATTCCAAATTTCTCTCAACAAAGGTTGGATGAGTTCACAGCTCCACTAAAAATGCCATTACAGCATTGACCATTGTCCTTTCTCATCATATTGACTAGTCTGAGAGGTGTGAGGTGGTATCTCAGAGTTGCTTTAATTTGGTTTCTCTAATGTAATGTTTTGGTGCAATTGTTCATATGACTATGGATTGCTTTGATTTACTTAGCTACAATTGCCTTTACATATGCTTTGACCATTTGTCAATTAAGAAATGGCTTGTTGTTTTAGAAAATGTGTCTCAGTTCTCTGTACATTTTAGAAATGAGTCCTTTGTCAGAAATACTAGTTGCAAAAATTGTTTTCCAATTTACTATATTTCTTTTGATCTTGGTTACAGTGGTTTTGTCTGTGTAAAAGCTTTTTAATTTAATGCAATAAAAATTATCTAGTTTGTTTTGAATGATGTTCTTTATCTCTTCCTTGGTCATATATTTTTTTTCCCTTTCCATAGATCTGACAGGTAAACTACTCCTTGATCTTCTAGTTTGCTTATAATATTATTTTTTAATGTCTAAATCCTATATGCATTTTGATCTTATCTTGTTATAGGGTGTGAGGTGTAGGACTAATCTAAGCTTCTTCCATACTAACTTCCAATTTCCCCAACAGTTTTTAATCGAAAAGAGAGTTTTTTCCCCAATAGCTGTACTCTTTGCATTTATCAAACAGCAGATTACTATAATCATTTCCTGGTATTGTACCTAGTCTATTCCACAGATCCATGACTGTTTCATAGCCAATACCAAACAGTTTTGATGACTGATGCTTTATAATATAATTTTAGATCTGGTAAGGCTAATCCACCTACTTTTGTACTTTTTTTCATTGAATCCCTGGAAATTCTTGACTTGTTATTTTTCCATATAAATTTACTCACAAATTTTCTAACTCATTAAAGTATTTTTTTTGGAATTTTGATTGGTAGGCACTAAACAAATAGTTTAGTTTTGATAGAATTTTCATTTTTATTATATTAACTCAAGCTATCCATGATTATTTAGTGTTTTCCCAGGTATCTAAATATGATTTTATTTCTTTGAGAAGTATTTGGAAATTGTTTTCAAAAAGTTTTTGAGTCTCTGAGGTTACTTTGAATGGGATTTCTTTTTCTAGCTCATTCTGCTATATCTTGCTAGTCATATATAGAAATGTTGATGATTTATGAGAGTATTTTATATCCTGCCACTTTGCTAAAATTGCTAATTATTTCTAATACTTTTTTAGTTGCCTTTTTGATTCTAGATATACCACCGTGTCATCCACAAAGAGTGAGAGTTTTGTATCTATTCTAATTCCTTCAGTTTCTTATTTTTCTTTTATTGCTGAGGCTAGCATTTCTCATAAGATTGTGAGTAGTAGTGCTGATAATGGGCCTCGTTGTTTCACCCCTGAGCTTACTGGGAATGCCTTAAGCTTATCCCCATTGCATATAATGTTTGTTGATGGTTTCAGATAGATACTCCTTATTATTCTAAGGAACAAACACTTTATTCCTACACTCTTTAGTGTTTTAATTAGAAATGGGTGTTTTATTTTGTCAAAAGCTTTTTCAGCATCTAAAGTATGATCATAAGTTTTCTGGTAGTTATGTTATAGATATAATTAATTATATGGACAGTTTTCCTAATATAGAACCAACCCTGCATTACTGGGATAAATCCTACTTGATCATAATGTATTATCCCAGTGATAACTTTTAATCATTTTGCTAACATTTTATTTAAGATTTTTGCATCTATATTTACCAAGGAGATAAGTCTATAATTTTCTTTATTCTAACTCTTCCTAGTTTAATTATCAACCCTATATTGGTGTCACAGAAAGAATTAGGCAGAGGTCCGTCTTCACCCATTTTTCCAGAGTTTATATAGAATTGGAAAAAACTTACATGTTTGATAGAATTCACTTGTGATTCCATCAGGCCCTGGAGATTTTTTTTCTTAGGGAGTTCAATAATGGTTTGTTGAATTTCTTTTTCTGAGATAGGGTTATTTACATTTTTAATTTTCTCTTTATTTAATCTGGGCAACTTCTATTTCTGTAACTATTCATCCATTTCACTAAGATTGTCAAATTTATTGGCATAAAGTTGGGCAAAATAATTCTAAATTATTGCTTTAATTTCTTCCTCATTGGTGGTGGGTTCACCTTTTTCATTTATGATACTAGCAATTTGGATTTCTTTGTTTTTTTAAAAAAAAAACAATTTGACCAGATGTTTTTAATTTTATTGTTTTTTTCATAAAATAGTTCTTGGTTTTATTTATCAGTTAAATAGGGTTTTTTTGCTTTTGTTTTTATTAGTTTCTCATTTAATTTTTAGAATTTCTAATTTGGCATTTAATTGGGGTTTTTTAATTTTTTCTTTCTTTCTCTAATTTTTAGATGCATATTTAGTTCATTGAATTCTTCTTTCTGTAATTTATTCACGTAGGCATTTAAAGATATAATATATCCCCGACAGCTGCCTTGAGCGTATCCCAGAGGTTTTGATATAGTGTATCATTGTTTTCATTATCTAAGATGGAAATAATTAGTTCTTCCTATAATTTGTTGCTTGATCCACTCATTCTTTAAAATGATGTTATTTAGTTTCCAATTTGTTCTGGTTCTATATCTCCCTGGCTGGCCCAGTATTGAATATGATTTTTTATTGCATTATGATCTGAGAAAGATGCATTCAATATTTCTGCCTTTTTGCAATTCATCATTATGTTTTTATACCCGGTATATGGTTAATTTTTGTGTAAGTGCCCTGCACTGCAGAAAAAAAGCATATTCCTTTCTATTCCCATTAAATTTCCTCCCTGGCTCTATCATATCTAGGTTTTCTAACAATCTATTTACCTCCTTAACTTCTTTCTTGTTTATTTTGTGATTAGATTTATTTAAATCTGAGAGTGGAAGGTTGAGGTCTCCACTAGTAGAGTTTTGCTGTCTATGTTTTCCTGTAGCTCTTTCAACTTCTCCTCTGAGAATGTGGATGCTGTATCATTGGATGCATACATATTTAGTATTGAAATTACTTTATTGTCTATGGTACCTTTTAGAAAGATATAGTGTCTTTCCTTATTTCTTTTAACGCTATTTAATTTTGCAGCTGCTTTATCTGAGATAAGGATTGCTACCCCTGATTTTTTCACTTCAGTTGAAGCAAATTCTATTTTCCTTCTAACCTTTTACCTTTTACTCTATATGTATCTCTCTGCCTCAGATGAGTTTCTTGTAAGCAGCATATTGTAGGATTCTGGTTTTTAATCCAATCTGCTGTACACTTATGTTTTAAGGAAGCTTTCATCGCATTCACATACAAAATTACAATTACTAGCTCTTTATTACCTTCCATGCAATCTTCCTTATTTTTTTATTTTTCCCCCTTTTTTCCTTTATCCACATTCTGCAGTGTTTTCTTTCTGAATACAACCACCTTCAATGTCTTTTCCCTATTATATCAACCTGTCACCCCTTTCTTTCCCCTTTCCCTTTTCCCCTTCTTCCCATCCTTCTGTTAGTTCTCCTTTTTTCTCTCCCTCCCATCCCCCCCTCTGCTTTTCCCTTTTTGATGAATGAAAGGTAAGATAAGTCTCTTTCTTTCTTTTTTTTTTTTTTAGTTTTCTTTTACAAGGCAATGGGTTTAAGTGAATTGCCCAAGACCAGACAGCTAGGTAATTATTATATGTCTGAGGTAGGATTTGAACTCAGGTACTCCTGAGTCCAGGGCTAGTGCTCTATCTACTGCACCACCTAGCCACCCCTAAGATAAGCTTCTTAACTTAACTAAGTGTGTCTAAGTCAAGTCTGATGAGATGAAAATTCAAGTTGTTCTCATCTTCTCCCTTCTTCCCCTCAATTACAATAGGTCTTTTGTACCTCATGATGTAATGAGATTTACCCCATTCAGTCTCCCTCCATCCCCCCTTCTCTTTACTGTCCCCCTTTTTAAGGACTATAATGTTTATGAATCAGAATATTTATGAGTGTCCATCTCTTCTAGCTATGTATATTCTCTCTAATAGACTTATATTTCTCAAGAATTATGAGACTCTTTCTCCCAAGTGGGTATATAGCCAGTTTCATCTTATTGGATAGCAGTTTTTTTTTTTTTTTTACCTTTTCATGTGTCTCTTGAGCCTCCTATTTGATGTCCAAATTTTCTATTTAGCTCTGGTCTTTTCATCATGAAATTTTGGAAGGCTCCCATTTCATTAAATATCCATCTATTCCCCTGGAAGCGAAGGCTCAGCTTTGCCAGGTAGTGGATTCGTGGCTGCATCCCACGATCCCTGCCTCTTTGGAATATCTCATTCTAGGACCTTTGATCTCTTAATGTTGCTGCAGCCAGGCCCTGTGTAATTCTTACTGTGGCTCCTTGGTATATATTTTTTTCTTTCTGGCTGCTTGTGGGATTTTTTCTTTTATCTGATAGGTCTGAAATTTGGCACAGCATTCCTTATTTTTTTCGTTTTAGCATCTGTTTCCAGAAGGGGTCGATGTATTCTTTCAAGAATTATACCTTGGATGGAGGTGGAGCCAAGATGGCAATAAAAGAAAATCCTTTCTTAGGTGCTCTCTCTCAAAACTTAAAAAATAAGGAAGAGACAGAACCCACAGAAAGATCCAGTGAGGCAGTTCTCCAGCTCAAGGTAACCTGGAAAATAATTGAAAGGCTTGCCTCCATGGGGATAGGGGCTGACCTGCCAGAGTTAAGGAACTTCAGCCTCCTGGAGGCAGTCTCAGGGCACTCAGAGCAATGGTTCATAGTGGGGGGGGCAGTTTCCCTACCTACATTTGGGGAGCACCGGGCACAACTTGGAAGATCAGCAGGGGACCTTTGCCAGAGCAAGCCTGTAAAGCCCAGCCCTCAGGGCACTCAGTGAGCAGTGGTGGCTGCAGCAGGTCAGATCCAGGTACCAGAAGCAGGCAGTCCCAATAAGCAGGAGCCCCCGGGCAACTAAGCCTGGAGTACTCAGCCAAGGTAGGGGAGCGGAGAGAGACTTCCAAGGTCTGTCCTCTGTCTCTGGAAAAGGACTTTGGGGCTCTGACCACATTCAGTTCCTGATGGCAGTCTAAGACACCCATAGAACAGCAGGCCCCACCCCCATGGCAGAGGGGTGTGCTTGCGGTCATTCACAGACCAGGAGGGAAGACAGAGCCTCATACACGGAGATCCTCATGGGGGTATCGCACTAATACTCAGAAACTCAGGAAGCACCCCAAAACCAGGCACAGGCTGGGGAACTGATTAAGTGGAGAAAACAGAAGAGCACAATTGAGAAATACTTTTCCTGTGATCCCAAAAAGGATCAAAACACTCAACCTGAAGATGAGGAAGCACAAGCTCCTGCATTTAAGACTCCAAGAAAAACAGAAATTAGGCTCAGGCTATGACAGAGCTCAAAAAAAAATTGAAAATAGAGTGAGGGAGATAGAAGAAAAATTGGGAACAGAAGTGAGTGAGTTGCAGGAAAAACATGAAAAAGAAGTCAATAGTTTAGTGAAGGAGATCCAAAAAATGCTGAAGAAAATAACATGTTAAAAACCATCATAAGTCAAATGGATAAAATAGTTCAAAAAGTTATTGAGGATAAGAATGCTTTAAAAAGCAGTACTAGCTTGATGGTAAGGAAATAAGAAAGCTCTCTGAGGAAAGCAAATCCTTCAGATCTAGAACGGAGCTCAAGGAAGCTGTTGACTTTATGAGAAGTCAGGATACAATACTTCAAAACCAAAAGAATGACAAATTAGAAGAAAATGTGAAACATCTCATTGAAAAAACAACTGATCTGGAAAACAGATTCAGGAAAGATAATTAAAAAATTATTGGGATACCTGAAAGTCATGATCAGCAAAAGAGCCTTGACCTCATTTTTAAAGAATTCCTACAGTAACATTGCCCAGATATCATAGAAGCAGAGGGCAAAATCAAAATTGAGAGAAATCATCAATTCCCCCCCTCCCGGAAAGAGATGCAAAAATCAGAATTCCCAGGATATCATAGCCAAGTTCCACAACTCCCAAGTCAAAGAGAAAAATATTATAAGCAGCAAGAAGTACACAATTCAAATATCATAGATATGAAGTAAGGATCACACAAGAGTTAGCAGCAACTACATTAAAGGCTTGTAGGGCTTGGAATATAATATTCTGGAAGACAAAAGAGCACAGAATGCAACTGAGAATTAACTAGCCAGCAAAACTGGACATCCATTTCCAGGGGGAAAAGATGGACTTTCAATGAACCAGGGGAATTTGAAATGTTTCTGCTGGAATGACCAGAGCTGAACAGAAAGTTTGATCTTCAGTTACAGGACTCAAGTGAAGCATAGAGAACAGAGGAGAAGTACAAAATATGAGGGACTTGATGATGATGAACTACATGTATTCTGCGATAGAAAAATGATATTGAGAATACTCATATGAAACTTCTCATTTAATAGAGCAGGTAGAAGGAGCTTTTATGGATGAAGTACAGGAGACAGCTGAGTTTGAAGATATAATATATTATAAAAATGGAGTCAATGGCTAAAAGGGTAATGTAAAGGGAGTGAGAGAAAGGAGAGTTAGAATAGGCTTAGATATTTCATATAATAAGATTTTTTTTATGACGGTGAACTGTTGCAATGATATGGAAGGTGGGAAAATGAGGGGGATTAAGGGAACCTTCACTCTCATCAGACTTGTTCAGAGAGGAAAAAAGTATATATACCCAATGGAGTATAGACAACTAGAATAAGAAGGAAAGAAGGGGGGATGAGGGATCAGGGGATGTGAGTGATGGAGGAGAGGGTGTACCATGGGGTACAGTGGTCAGATATAACACATTTTCTTTTTACTTCTTGTAAGGGGCTAAGATTGGATGGCCTGTCTGGGACTTCTGGGCCTGGTGGTTGCTGGGCTTTAGGGGTAGTATGTGGGCTCAGGGCCTCTTGGCCCCAGGGCAGGTGTTTAGTCTTCTGTGCCACTCAGCTACTCTACAGAACATTTAAGAAGAGGGACAGAGTGAGAGGAGAGAGAAATTATATTGGGGAAGTATGAATGGAGGGAGTTGTGATCAGCAATGGCAACATTGGAAAATTATTAAATTAGCTTTTAATGAACTTATTCTAAAGAATGTGATCCACCTGTGACAGAGATGGCAGTGTTGGAACACAGACTGAAGCACATTTTTATTATTACTATTATTATTATCATTTTTGGGGAGGGAAAGTTTGTGGGATTTGGGTGGCTTGCCCGAGGTCACACAGCTGGGTGATTGTTGGATGTCTGAGGCCAGATTTGGACCTGGGTGCTCCTGACTCTGGAGCTGGTTATCTGTCCACTGTGCCTCCTGGATTCTATCATCATCATCATCATTATTATTATTATTAATTTTAACTTTATTTTTTCCTCTTTCCTTTACTTTATTGCTCATGAGGGTCTATATTTTTGAGGGTGGGGTATTATGTTTACTCTTAAAGAAGAATATTTAATAATGTATTAAAAACATCATTTGTATAAAAATAAAATAAATATAAATTAAAGAAAAAAATTATTATTATTCCTTGGTCTTTTCATTTTAGGATCTCTTTCTGGAGGGCATTAAGTATTATTTCAATAATTATTTTGCCCTCTGGTTCCATGATGTAAGGGCAATTTTCCATTACTAGGGTTTATTTTGTCTTTAATGTTTTCAGGAAGGATAATTCTCAGGTTCTCCTATCTTGATCTGTTCTCGAGGTTAGTGCTTTTGCTGATGAGGTATTTTACATTTTCTTCTATTTTTTCACCCTTTTGGTTTTGTTTAACTCAATCTTGTTGTCTCATGAAGTCATTAGTTTACGCCGATTCTACTCTTTTATTTAGAAAAGATTTTTCTTCATTTATCTTTTGCAACTCCTTTTTCATTTCTTCAATTCTATTTTTGAAGGGGTTTTCCCAATTGTGCAAGTGTAGTTTTGAGAGAGTTATTTTCATTTTACATTTGCCTAATTGAAGATCTGAGAGAGTTTATTTTCATTTTGTATTTGTGCAAATACATTTCCCAAGGATTAGTTTTCTTGTTGCAAGATGGTAAATTTCTCTTGCATTGTGTTAATGTTCTCTTGAGTTTGTTTTCCCAATTTTTGCACTTGATTTGTAGACTCCTTTACGATTTCTTCAAGGAAGTCTTTCTGTGCTGGAGACCAATTCATATTCTCAGCAGTGCTAGATTTTTCTGGGTTAAAATCTGTCCCTTCTAAGTATTACTCCTTTTCTATGGCCTTTTTCATCTTTCTAGGATCTTGTGTTGGGGGGAAAGCTGACTCTCTGAGGTTTGCTTTTTTTTTTCGTTTTTTTGCAAGGCAAATGGGGTTAAGTGGTTTGCCCAAGGCCACACAGCTAGGTAATTATTAAGTGTCTGAGACTAGATTTGAACCCAGGCACTCCTGACTCCAAGGCTGGTGCTTTATCCACTGCACCACCTAGCCGCCCCCTGAGGTTTGCTTTCGAAGATCCTAGAGGCTTTCTTCACTTGGCTTAGCAATTCCAAGGGCCAGCCAGTAGGGGACACTGCTTTCTCTAGAGTATTTGAGGTTCTCAGCATCAGGGTCTGAGTCAACTTTGAACCCTGGGCTGGGCCTTGGGGGAAGGAGTCAATCTCTTTCCCTTGAGTGAACTCAGTTGCCCTGAGGTGGTGGGGGCTGGGGAGTTGTTTATTGTTTGTTCTGGGGAAAGGCCAAAGCTGCAAATATGGAGCTCAGGTCCCTGGCCCAGCTGGTTGTTCTCTAAGCATCCTCTGAGGCTCTGTGCTGGAACTCACCCTACTCTAGCTCCTCTCCCTGCTGCCAAAGACTCCAAAACTAAGGTTGGGTCTCATTCCTGACACTCACCGAAGTCTCTATGGCTGAGACTGGCCCTCTGTCTTCCCCCAGCTTATGTCCTATGGTGATCTTCTGCTCTCATCTACTGGTTCACCCAAGATCTCCTGAGACAGACATTTTTGGTAGGTGTTCTCCTAGCTTTTCTTTCTGGGTTTTGTTGATTGAATTTCTGTTAAGAGGTTTCTCTCATGTGGCTTTTGATGGAAAAGAGGAGCACTTATCACAGTGCTTGTCTTCTCTCTACCATCTTGGCCACAAATCTCAACTTTCAAATCTTATAGAGAGATTTGTTAAACAGGACAGAGATTTCAACCAGAATAAGCTGGTTTGAGTTTAATTCACAGCCAACAAATTTGGGTCAGGTTCGACATATAGAGGATTAGGTATGGAGCCAGGTATGTTTGAGTTCAAATCTCACCTCCAAGCCTTCTTTACTGTGTGATATTGAGCAAATCACTTAACCTCTATTTTCTTCAGTTTTCTCATCTATAAGATGACAAATAATAAGTTATATAACATCTATCTTCCATTGTTGTTGTATTTAACATTATAATATTTGTAAGTGACTTAGCTTGATATTTGTCCTTCATTCTCAAAGAAGGTGATGACATCAGAGAGGTGATGCCATGACTTGCATATGAATTGGATTTGAGTGTTGGGGTACTGGGCTAAATCACCAACCTCACTTTTTACTCTGAAATCATCTGGGTCCAGTGACCAGATATGAATCAGAATTACAGGAGATGTCTGTGAATTACAGACAGTCATGGTTAAGTGACTTGCCTACAGTCATACAGCAAACAATTATGTGAGGCCAAATTTGAACTCAGGTCTTCCTAATTTTAATGCTGGGCTCTCCTGCCACTCTAATGCTCTATGCACTTAGCTTAGTGTGAGATATATAATAAGTATTATATAAATATTAACTATTATTATGATTTTTGAGGTGTTTTAATATGTATAAATGATTGCACCTCTCTTATCTTCAGTTTTCTCATAAAAATTTGAATGAGAGTAGCAAACCCTTCAGCTTATTCAAAGAATAGAGTGAGATGTACAGAAAAAAATTTAAAATACCTAAATGTGAGCAATTTGTAATTTTTGAATAAAATAATTTTCATTTTGTTTAACTATACGTCAAAAACATAATACAAAAAAGAGTAGACTAATGTTTTATCTGATTCTCACAATATATCAAACTTCAAAAAGAAATTATACACCAATGATAAAGCAATTTTATATAACTTAATAGGCATGAATATCTATAAACAAAATTATTTTTTTATTTTAATTTTTTTTAGTTTTTTTCAAGGTAATGGGGTTAAGTGGCTTGTCCAAGGCCACACTGCTAGTTAATTATTAAGTATCTGAGGCCAGATTTGAACTCAGGTGCTCCTGACTCCAGGGATGGTGCTTTATCCACTGTACCACATAGCTGCCCCTACAACCCAAATTATTAAAAAAAGCGAAATCCATGAACTGAGACTCACTGATCCTGAAAGTACTCAGCACTTCTTCCTTATTTTCATGCTATACTAGCCCTAAGTCCCATCAAACCCAAGTAAGTGAAAGAGATATATAACAAAATCTATCTAGACACTTGGGAACCCCTTTTCTTTTTCCAGTGCCATGGTCACCCCATCTCTTGGATATGAGTACATCTTAATAGCTAAAAAGCTGTTTCTTGTCAGTTCCAAGGAAGACAAATCCATTGGGTCATAGTGGCAGTTTTTGTGCCAGTGGTGCCAGAGCAGGGAAGTAAGGAATGTTGTTTAGGATAGAACATCTCAGGAGTATGGGTTGGAGTTGGGGAATATAACATCTTACTAAGTCTGAGGCAAAGAGTACATATAGTTGAGTCTAGTTGTGACCACTGAAAATAAGTTACTGCAAAGGACCTAGCCTAGCGAACTATGTTCAACATAAGAACAGTCTGAGATGCTTTGAGATCCAGTTTCCAAACAAAAATGGAAGAGAACCAAAAATTGAATAAGGAAAATTGGGGCAAAAGAATAGAATGGGGTTTGGGAGGATTGAAATTACTAAAGTTTTCAAGAAGAGGAAAATTGAAATATTTTGAATATAAGCAGATAAATCAACAGAAAAACAGTAACAACTGAAGGAAATGTGACCTCCAAGACTAGAAAATGAGTTCAGGCATCTATAAATAAGTACTTCAAAATAAAGAAAATGATCCAAGCTTTGATGAGACAGCATATCCTAAGGCATTTAACTAGATTATGGAAACACAACATGCCATTTCTGAGTGTTTTAAAAGAAAAATGAGAATTTTGAGAGCAGAATTTATGAGCAGAACAGCAAAATAAAGGGCAGAATAGAAAAATTGGAATTTGTGATGGAAAATCTCACCAGTGAACAAGAGAACAAGAGAAAAAATAAATATTTGGAAGGCAAATAAACAAAGAGGAGAAACAAAAGTCAATAATTTTAGAAGAAACTATGGTCAAAATTTGATCTTGAAGATAGGAATGTATAAAGATAAATTAAAGGACAAATGTCTTTGAGGAGAGCATGTTACATTGGAAGGTAACAAATTTTTTAAATTAATTTTTTTTCATTAATGGACACATGTGTATTTTAAAGTTACAAAGTTTCCTTCCAGCCTCCCTTCCCTCCCACTCCCTTCTGTGGCAAAGTGAGCTCAGTATTGTTGATATATATACATATATATATATATATATATATATATATATATATATTTAAAATTTATTTACATTTGAATTTTATAATTTTCCCTAATATCGCTTCCAACGCCCCATAGAAGGCAGTCTGCTAGTCTTTACATTGTTACTATGTAATATATTGATTCAAATTGAGTGTGTTGAGAGAGAAATCATATCCTTAACAAAATAAAATAAAATATAAGAGATAGCAAAATTACATAGTAAGTTATTTTTAAAGGTAGTAGTCTTTGGTCTTTGTTCAAACTCCACAATTCTTTCATTGGATATAGATGATATTATCTATCTCAGATGTCCCCAAATTGTCCCTGATTGTTGCACTGATGGAATGAGCAAGTCCATTAAGATTGATCATCAACCCCATGTTGATGTTAGGGTGTACAAAGTTTTTTTGGTTCTGCTCATCTTGTTCAGCATCAGTTCATGCATATCCCTCCAGACTTCTCTGAATTCCTATCCCTCCTGGTTAGTGTTCTCTAACATACATATACCACAATTTATTCAGCCACTCCACAATTGATGGACATTCACACAATTTCTAATTCTTTGACACAACAAGCAGAGCTGCTATGAATATTGTTGTATAAGTGACGTTTTTACCTTTTTTTCATCATCTCTTCAGGGTATGACTCCAGTAGTGGTATTGCCGGATCAAAGGGTATGCACATTTTTATTGCCTTTTGTCCATAATTCCAAAATGCACTCCAGAAATGTTAGATGAGCTAACAGCTCCACCAACAATGAATTAGTGTCCAGATTTCCCACCTAGACTCCCAAGCATTTCACATTGATCATGGTCCTTTATAGTCATTTTGGTTGATCTGAGAGGTATGAGGTGGTACCTCAGAGAAGCTTTAATTTACATTTCTCTAATATGTCATGATTTAGACCAATTTTTCATATGACTACGGAAAACTTTATTTTTCTCTTCTGTAAATTGTCCCTATATATCCTTTGAACATTTGTCAATTGGGGAATAGCTTTTTTTAATGGTTTTTTAAAATAAATTTGACTAATTTCTCTTTATATTTTTGAAATCTTTCCTTTGTCTGAAATACTAGTTGTAAAAATTGTTTCCTAATTTATTACATTTCTGTTGATCTTGTTACAGTGTTTTTTTTCCTGTGCAAAACTTTTAATTTAATATAATCAAAATTATCTGTTTGTTTTTAGTGATGTTCTCCATCTTTTCCTTGGTCATGAACTGCTTTCATTTCCATAGATCTGACAGGTAACTATTCCTTGATCTTCTAGTTTGCTTATAATATTGTTTTTTATGTCTAAATCCTGTTTCCAGTTTGATCTTATCTTGGCATATGGTGTGAGGTATTGGTCTAATCCAAGTTTCTGCTACACTAACTTTCAATTTTCCCAGCAGTTTTTCATCGAAGAGAAAGTTTCTATCCCAAAAGCTATACTTTTGGGTTTATCAAACAGCAGATTGCTATACTCATTTCCTGCTATTGCACATAGTCTATTCTACTCATCCACCACTCTGTTTTTTAGCCAATACCAGACAGTTTAGATGACTGATACTTTAATTTAAATCTGGTAGGGAAAAGCCAATCTTCTTTTGCACTTTTTTTCATTAAAGTCCTGGAAATTCTTCACTTTTTATTTCCCCATATAAATTTACTTACAATTTTTCCTCACTCATTAAATTATTTTTTTGGAATTTTGACTGGAAGGGTACTAAATCAGTAGTTTTATTTAGGTAAAAATTGTCATTTTTATTATATTAGTTTAGCCTATCTATGAGCAGTTGATATTTGCCCAGTTTTTAAATCTTATTTTATTTGTGAGAGAAGTGCTTCTTAGTTGTTTTCATATTGTTGCTGAGTCTGACTTGGCAGGTAGACTCTCAAGTATTTTACAATGTCTGAAGTTGCTTTGAATTGGAGTTCTCTTTCTAGTTCTTGCTGCTGTATCTTGCTAGTTATATATATATATATATATATATATATAAATGCTGAGGATTATAAGGGTTGTTTTATATCTGGCAACTTTTCTAAAGTTGCTAATTGTTTCTAGTAGTTTATTACGTGATTCTTGGGCATTCTCTAGGTATATCATGAAGTCATTTGAAAAGAATGAGAGGTTTTTCATTCCTTCTCAATTCTAATTCCTTCAATTTATTTTTCTTCTCTTATGGCTGAAGCTAACATTTCTAACACAATAGTGAATAGTAGTGATGATAATGGGAATCCTTGTTTCACCCCTGATGTTACTGAGAATTTCTTTAGCTTATCCCCATTGCCTATAATGCTTGGTGATGTGTTCTGATAGATACTGCTTATCATTCTAATGAAAAATCCATATATTGATATGCTTTCTAGTGTTTTCAGTATGAATGATGTTGTTTTTTGTGAAAGGCTTTTTCAGCATCTATTGATATAGTAATATGATTTCTAATATGTTTATTATTAACATAGTTAATAAAGTTAACAGTTTTCCTAATATTGAACCAATCCTGCATTTATGGGATAAATCCTGCTTGGTCATAGTGTATTATTCTAGTGATACCTTGCTTTAATTGCTTTCCTAAGATTTTAGTTAAGATTTTTGCATCAATATCCATCAGGGAGATAAAAAGTGCCATGTATTGCATAAAAAAGTATAATCCTTTCTATCCCCATTCAACTTTCTCCAAAGGTCTTCCATGTCTAGTTTTTCTAACATTCTATTTACCTACTTAACTTCCTTCTTGTTCATTTTATGATTATAATTATGTAAATCTGAGAAAGGGAGGTTGAGGAGTCCCAGCAGTAGGGTTTTACTGTGTATGTCTGATTGCAACTCATTCAACTTCTCTAAGAATTTGGATGCTATGCCACTTGGTGCATGCATATTTAGTATTGAAAATGCTTCATTGTTTTTGGTACATTTTAGTAGCATATAGTTTCCTTCCTTATCTCCTTTAATGATATCTATTTTTGTAACTGCTTTGTCTGAGATAAGAATTGCTTCTGCAGCTTTTATCATTTCAGTTGAAAAGTTCATTTCATTTACATTTAAAGTTATAATTAGGGGAAGTTAGGTGGCACAGTGGATAGAACACTGGCCCTGGACTCAGGAGTGCCTGAATTTAAATCCAGCCTCAGACACTTAATAATTGCTTAGCTGTGTGGTCACTTAACTCCACTGCCTTTCAAAAGATTCAAAAATATAAATAATTTTATGATTACTAACTCTTCATTGCCCTCCATCCTATCTTCCCTCTGTTTATATTCCTCCCTTCTCTTTATCCATATTTCCCACTATTTTGTTTCTGAATATCACCACCTTCAGTGTGTTTGCCCCCTGGTATCCAACCCCCCCTTTGTTTCCCCTTTCCTTTTGCCCCTTCTTCCTTCTGCTAGTTCCTCTTTTCTTTCCTCCTCCTTTCCCTTTTTAATACTTGAAAGGTAAGATATGTGTCACAACTTAAATCAATTTAACTGAGTGTGTCTATGTTAACTTTAGGATTAATCTGATGAGATTAAGATTCAGTGAATACTTGGCTGCATTCCAAGCTGCCTTGCTCTTCAGAATATCTAATTCCAGGTCAATCAATCCCTTAATGTTGATCCAGTTAGGTCCAGTGTAATCCTTACTATAGGTCCTTGGTATCTAAATTGTTTCTTTCTAGTTGCTTGTAGGATTTTCTCTTATATCTGATATTTCTGGAATTTGACCACAATATTCCTTGGTGTTTTCATTTTCTGGTCCCTTTCTGGAGGGGATCAATGTATTCTTTCAATAACCATTTGCAATCTGTTTCCAAGATATCATTGGGTGTGGGGGAGTAGCAGGGTCTGAATTATCCTTGGACAGCTTGTACTAGGCCTTGGGGAACGAATATTAATCTACCTATTCAGCTACCTACACCTCAGTCTGAGATGTGTGTATGTTTGGGCTGGGGGTGGCTGTTACTATGTTTCTTCTGGGAAGAGAGCTCCGCTGAAAGTAAGGAGCTCATGGCCCTCCCAACCTGAGCGGATTGATGTCCAGCTGCAGTCTGTCACTCTCTGTGCTGGAGTTCATCCTCCAGCTCTGCTGGGGCTCCCCAGAACACTGCTCTCACAGTCCAAGCTTCCAGGGCTAAGATCAGTCCTCTGCTTTCACTCTGCCCCCACTGGCTCTCTGCTCTCCAATCCTGTTTCACCCACAGTCTTGGGAGACAGACCTTGTTGGTGGGTGTTCTTCTCCTAGCCTCTTTTTGTTGGTTTTGATGATCAAATATCTGTTAAGAGGTTTCTTTCATATATTTTCTGAGGAGAAACCAGCAGAGCTTAGTACAGTGCCTGTCTTCTCTCCTTCATCCTGGCCAGAAGTTCATAAATATTTTTGATAAACATATTAATGGATTAGTCATTTTTTATATGAGGAATTAGGATTAAGGTAAAGAGATAGATAAGAGATAATCTTTATAAAGTACTCATCAGATTGTGAAGGATTGTTTTTGTTTTGTTTTGTTCTCTTTTTTGTTTTTCTTCCTTTGACTGAGGATAATATAGTCCATAGCCAGTCAAATATGGTTGCCCTAGCTCTCTGAACTGCTGAAAGGAGCTGCTTCCATTGTGGCTGACCATTTCCCAATGTTGTTTTTAATGTGTACACTGTTCTCTTCCTTTTACTCCCTTCACTCAGCATCAGATCCTGTAACTCATTCTATGCTTCTCTAAAGTCAGACCATTTATGGTTTCTCATAGAACAATAATATTTCCTAAATTTCATGTTCATAACCTTTTCAGGCATTCCTCAATTGATTGACATCCCCTCAATTTCTAATTCTTTGCCACTACAAAAAAAGCTGTTATGTATGTTTTGGCACATTTAGGACTTTTTCCATTTTGTTATAATTTCCTCTAGATATAGACCTATCATTGAAATTGTTAGCTCAAAAGGTATAAATCATTTTATTGCTCTTTGAGCATACTTCCATATTGCTAGCCAGAATGGTTGAATTCATTCATAACTGCATTAGCAATTCATCAATGTCCCAGTCCTCCCACGACTGCTCCAATATTGATCCTTCTCCCTTTTTCCCATCTTAGCCAATCTGTAAGGTGTGAGGTGACATCACATTGTTGTTTTAATTTACATTTCTTTAATCCATAATGACTTGGAACATTTTTATATGATTATATATAACTTTAATTTCTTCATTTAAATCTATCTATTCATATCCTTTATCATTTATCAGTTTGGTAATGACTTATAGCCTTATAAATTTGATCCACTTCTATTTATATTATAGAACTGAGACTTTTACCAGAAACCTTGGTTGTGAAGATTGTTTCCCAACTTTCTGTTTTCCTTCTAATTTTGGCAACATTTATTCTATAGTGCAAAACCTTTAATTAAATGCAGTTAAAATCATTCATTTTACATTTTAAAATGGACTCTAATTCTTTTTTGGTCAAAAATTTATCCTCTTTCCATTCATCTGATAGAGGATTTATTTGTCTATTTATTTATCTATGGTGTTGCCCTTTATGTCTAAATCCTGAACTCATTTTGACCTTATTTTATTATAGAGTGTGAGGTATGAGTCTATGAATATTTTTTCCATATTATTTTCCAATTTTCCAAACAATTTTGTCAAATAGTGAGTTTTTAACTCAGAATCTGATGGCTTTGTGTTTGTTAAATAGAAGATTGTTTTAACTGTTTACTACAGTTTCTTTTAAACTTATCCTAATCCACTGATCCATTACTCTATTTCTTAAGCAGCAGCAGAAAATTTTGATGACTGTTACTTTATAGAATAGTTTTAGATATGGTAGAGATAGGTCACCTTCCTTCACAGTGTTTTCCATCAATTTCCTTGTAATTCTTGCCATTTTGTTACTCCAGATGAATTTTGTCACTATTTTTTTTCTAGCTTGGTAAAGTAGTTATTTGGTAGTTTGATTGGTATGGCACTGAATTAATCTGAGTAGAACTGTCATTTTTATTATATTAACTTCAACTAGCTATGAGCATGTAAATAAAAATTGAAAACTGAACACAGAAAATGAAATAACATATGAAGAAAACTTCAAAGATTACCTCCAGGAAACACACACACACACACACACACACACACACACACACACACACACAGACATATACTGATACTTCAAATGTAAAGAATTATACTGGTTAAATTTAACAATTTCATTCAGATTCAAGTTCTGTAATTGATCAGGTTAAAGAAAGACTTTCAAATAAAAGGAAAGAATATTCAAATAACTCTTTTTAAAATGTATTTTTATTCATTTGTACATGTATACTTCCATGTTTCAAAGATTGCCTCCACCCTCCTTTCACATCCCCCTCCCCTCAACAGTCAGGCAAGCATTTTACATAT
This sequence comes from Macrotis lagotis, assembly GCF_037893015.1. Classification (NCBI taxonomy): domain Eukaryota; kingdom Metazoa; phylum Chordata; class Mammalia; order Peramelemorphia; family Peramelidae; genus Macrotis; species Macrotis lagotis. The sequence goes on along the minus strand of NC_133663.1, from coordinate 143,869,530 downwards.
ATATTTTCTTACAAATATTTACAAATTAGTGGTTTTTGCTTTGAGCAATTAGGATTAAGGGAAAGAGATACATAAGAGATAATTTTTATAAAAGTGTTCATCATATTTGGTAGGGGCATTATTGTTTTCTGTTTAATTTTTCTTTTGATTTGTATTTTTGTCCTCTGATTACAAATAATATAGTCCATAAGCTGTCAAATACTGCTATCCTAGCTCTCTGGACTGCGAAGAGGGGTGGCTTCCATCAAGTTTGTTCATCTCATAATTCTGATGGGCAAATTGTTCCCTTTGCTCTTCTCCCTTCACTCAGCATCATTTCCCATAAATCATTCCGTGCTTCTCTGGTGTCCAACCATTTATTGTTTCTTATAGAACAATAATATTCCATAGAATTCATATACCATAACTATTTAGCCATTCCCCAATTAAAAGGCATCCCCTCAATTTCCAATTCTTTGCCACTTCAAAAAGGGCTGATATGAATATTTTGGAACATGCAGGCCTTTTTTGATGTTTTAAAATTTCTTTTGAATATAGTCATAGAATTGAAATTGTTGGGTGCTCTCCAGAAAGGTTGGATCCAATCATAACACCACCAGCAATGCATCAATGACCCAATCTTCCCCAAACTACTTCAACATTGATTTTCTTCCCTTATTCCCATGTGGGTTAATCTAATAAGTGTGAGATGATACCTCATTGTTATTTTAATTTGCATTTCTCTAATCAATAGTGATTTGGAGCATTTATTCATATGATTATATAGAGATTTAATTTCTTCATTTGAAAACTATCTGTTCATATTCTTTGATCATTTATCAATTGGGGAATGAGTTGTGACCTTATAAATTTGATGCAATTCACTATATATTCAAGAAATGAGATCTTTATCAGAACTTGGTTGTGAGCATTGTTTTCCAGCTTTCTGCTTTTCTATTAATTTTGGCAGCATTGATTTTATTGATGGAAAAACCGTTTAATTGAATATAGTCAAAGTCTTTTAATTTGCAGGTTATAATGTGCTCTTTTTCTTGTTTGGTCATGAATTTATCTCTTTTTCATAGATTAGATAGATAGAATATTTTTTAATCTATCAATTTATCTGTGGTATTGCTCTTTATGTCTAAATCCTGTACCCATTTTGATCTTATTTTGGTATAGGTTGTGAGATATGGATCTATGCCTCATTTTTGCCATATAATTTTCCAGTTTTCTCAACAATTTTTTATCAAATAGTGAGTTTTTATCCCAGAGGCTGATGATGTCTTTGGGTTTTTCAAATAGGAGATTGTTGTAGTCTTTTAATGCAGTTCCTTTTGAACCTATCCTATTCCACTGATCCATAATGTATTTCTTAACTAGTACCAGGCAGTTCTGATGACTTCTAATTTATAGTCTAGTTTTAGATCTGGTAGAGTTAGGTCACATTCCTTTACTTTGTTTTTTTTTTATCAGTTTCCTTGTGATTCTTGCACTTTTGTTACTCCAGATTAATTTTGTTACTATTTTTTGTAGTTCAGTGAAATAGTTATTTGGTAGTTTGATTGGTATGGCACTGAATAAGTAACTTAATTTGAGCAGAATTGTCATTTTTATTATAGTAGTTCAACTGAACCATGAGTATTTGAGAGTTATCCAATTATTTAGAATTGACTTTATTTGGGAGATGGAAAGCTTTATATTTGTGTTCATACAGTTTCTGGGTTTGTCTTGGGAGGTAGATTTCCAAGTATTTAATGTTATCTACAGTTATTTTAAATGGAATTTCTCTTTCTAACTCTTGTTCTTGGACTTTGTTGTTCATACATAGCAATGCCGATCATTTATGTGGATTTATTTTATAACCTGCTACTTTGCTGAATTTGTTAATTATTTCACAGAATTTTCTAGATGATTTTCTCAGGTTCTGTATGGCTACCATCATATCATCTGCAAAGAGGGAAAGCTTTGTTACCTCATTGTCTATTCTGATTCCTTCAATTTCTTTTTCTTCTCTTATAGCAATTGTTAGCATTTCTAATACTATGTTGAATAGTAATGGTGGTAGTGATCATCCTTGTTTCACCCCTAAATTTATTGGAAGTGCTTCAAGTTTATTCACATTAATTATAATAGCTGTTAATGGTTTTAGATAGATATTATTTATTATTTTAAGGAAAACTCCATTTCCCCCCTATACTTTATAGTGTTTTTAATAGGAATGTATGTTGTGTTTTAGCAAAGAGATTATCATGTGTTTTCTGTTGGATTTACTGTTGATATATTTAGTTTTGTTAAGTGTTTTCCTAATGTTTAACCAACCCTGCCTGCCTGGTATAAAGCCAACCTGATCATAGTGTATTATCCATGCAAGAAGTTGCTGTTGTATTGTTCCTAATTTTTTTTTAAAGATTTGTGCATCAATATTCAATAGGGAGATTATTCTATATTTTTCTTTTTCTATTTTGGTTCTTCCTCGTTCAGGTATCAGCATGTTGGTGTCTTAAAAAGGAGATTGGTAGAACTCCTCATATTTTTAAAAATAATAGTTTATGAAGAATAGGAATTAATTGGTCCTTAAATATTTGGTAGATTTCACTTGTAAATCCATCTGGACCTGGAGACTGTTTCTTAGGGAGTTTATTGTTGGTTATTTCAAATTCTTTTTTCTTAAATGTTTGAAATGGGGTTTGAAATGGCGTTATTTAAGTAATTTTTTTCCTCTTCTGTTAATTTGGGCAGTTTGCATTTTTGTAAATATTAATCCATTTCCCTCAAGTTGTCCAATTTATTGGCATTCAGTTTGGCAATAGAGCTACAAATTATCTTTTTAATTTTCTCTTCATTGATGGTTGCTTCACCCTTTTCATTTTTGATACTGGTTATTTGGTTATCTTTTCTCTTTTTAAAATCAGATCAACCATAATTTTGTCTAAATATTTGGTTTTTTCATAAAAACAAATTTGATTTATTCATGAGCTCAATTTTTTTTTGCTTTCTATTTTATTAATCTCTTCCTTGATTTTCAGAATTTCTAGTTTAGTATTTAATTGGGAATGTTTAATTTATTCTTTTTCTAGCTTTTTTCATTGCATGCCCAAATCATTGATCTCCTCTTTCTCTATTTTATTCACATAGGCAGTTGTAGATATAAAGTTTCTCTTCAAAACTGCCTTGGCTGCATCCCATAAATTTTGTTATAATGCATCATTATTCTCTTTTCCTTGCATATAATTACTGATTATCTCTGTTATTTTCTATTTGATCCACCCATTATTTAAGATAAAATTATTTAATTTCCATTTAGTTCTTGGGTTATCTTTCCCTGACCTTTTATTACATGTAAATTTTATTGCATCATTATCTGCATATTTTCCTACATTTGATTTTAAGGTTTTTGTGCCCTAGTAAATGGTCAGTTTTGGTGAAAGTGCCTTTTACTGCAGACAAAAAGTTAAATTTCTTTTGGAACCCATTAAGATTTCTCCAGAGGTCTATCATATCTAAGATTTCTAAGTTTTCATTCCCCTTCTTAACTTAATTCTTGTTTATTTTGTTGTTAGAGAGAAAATTCAAATAATTCATAATTATTGTGTGAGTAAATGTAGGAAGGGATTTAATTGAGGAGAATCTCTCCTTCATAGAAGATCATGGGGAAGGAGGAGGACTTCTTAGAGTATTCTTCTGGTGTCCAATACCTTTTACTCACATCTGCCCTAAACCCAAGCTCTGGACTCTATTTTTTTCCTTTAGGATGGGGAGCACTGGGGGTAGCTGGCATAATCAGTGTCCTCTCTTCCAGGACTGTGTCTGGACCAGAATATTAAGGCACAGACAGATGAATTCCTTCCCCTATACTCCTCCTACCCAAGCAGACAGCTGTCGCCAAGAGATTAATGGGACAAGATCTGGGCTGGACTGACAGAACTTAAAGGGGATTTAAAGTCCCCAGGATTGGGGATACAAAGAATGAGGATTCCCTCAGAACTGACAGCTCTCATTCCCTTCCATACATAGTCTCTAGATCCTCCCTCAGAACAGGAATGGCCCTTTGGCTCAATAAAGGAGAGGAGAAGTGTGTTCCCCAAATCCCTGGGATCATAGCGAACTGTTGAATACCCTCTTGGAAAATAGCATGGGTCTGCTGTCTGTGTCGATATTAATTTTAAGCACCTTTTCCAGTTCACAGTTCACTTCCAGCTCAGCTAACTGGACAGACTGAGCTGAGGGTAGTGGATGAGACTTGAGTATTTTATTTGTGTAGTGATGTCATAACCTGAAACCAATTGTCCTTCAGTGTTTCTTTATTTAAACTTTTATTTATTTAAGGCAATGGGATTAAGTTACTTGTCCAAAGTCACACAGCTAAGCAATTATTAAGGTTTTGAGGTCAGATTTGAACTCAGGTTCTCCTGACTCCAGGGCCAGTGCTCTATCCACTGTGCTAACAACCTGCCCCTCCCTCAGTGTTTCTTAGACAGGAACCATCCATGAAAACTGTGAGATCAGCAGCAGGGATAGATGTTTCTTTGAGATCTATCCTTGAGGACAGTAGATAATACAAAGATATGATAATCATGATCAGTAGGATCAAGCTCATGGTCATTCATCACAGGCTAGTTTGTTTCAAAGCTAAGGGCTTTTTACAAAAAATGACATGGTTAAGTATATTGTCTATTGGTGATTACCTGGAGGTGAATCAGTTGTTAGGTTTCTATTATTGCCAGATATCTATTTGATGAATGTTGCATGTGATATGAATTGAGGAGTGCTTCAACTCATTCAAGGCTAAGATACTAGGCTCAAAATCTGTCCAAGTTTTTATTTTGCAATTCATTTCCCTCGCTGCTGTCATGGGTGGAACATCTGTCCCTTTTCAAATCAATTGTTTAATTTAAGTCACAGCACAATAAATCCAGTTCTTCTCCAGTCAAAATTGATTCTTCTTCCTTGCCAAGGCCCAAAAGTGTTGGAATTTGGGGTTCAAGCAGGTTAAAATTATTCAAAACTCAGTGGCCCAGAGCTATGAGCGTCAAAAATGTCTATTGACACTTTTTCAACTGGAATGAATTCTAGGAACTTGGAAGGAGATAGAGAAAAAATTAATAAAGGGAAAGGCACACAAGAGAAGAGAGCTGGGAGAGATTGGTGAGGGCATTGGGAAGGGTACCTTTCTGTGCAGATGGGGTTTAAGGAATGAGAAAGAGTCAAAGATAGTTTGCTCATTATTTGGATAACATTGTGTTCTCTTTAAATGTAGCTGGCTAAATGTTTAGGTAGAACATCAAAGAAATTATGTAAGAAGAAATATTAGGGACAGAAAAGGTTTAAATATTGCTATGGTTAGCAGAAACTAAGAGAAAGAAAGAGAAAAGGCAGTTGAAATTCAGCAGCAGTAGGTGCATGGACAGCACAAATCACTATGAGAATATGAGCAATAAAGAAAGGAATGAGGTTACCTGAGAGAGGTGAGAGGTTACATGGGGATCACAATCCCCAAGAGTGAACTACATAAGAGAAGACAAACTATTAGGGGATAAGCAATAAAGAAGGATATAGAAGTATGAGAGGTTTTTTGGGGGGAAATAATACTTCCCCAGAGTGGACTGGACTCCCACAGGAAGATGAGTCTTATAAGTTTTAGAAAGCAAATCAGAATTGAAGAAATTTTCTTTTTGCTTTTCAAACACTCCAAATGACAAAAATGTAGGAGAAATGAAAAAAAAGTAGCAACAAAGGATATTAATAAGAACAGGTTGATAGCAAAAAGCCCATTAAGAAATTTCTATTTAAATATAAATGAGAAAGAGATGAAAGTAAAAGTATGGTAGAGGTAATAGTAAAAAATTGGGCATGGGACATTAAAAGTACAGTTCAGATTCTGCTTGAACATGAATCATTTCTTCCTTTCTTTTTCTTTTTTATTTTTCTGTGGAAAATTACTACAACATGAGGAGAGAGGCATAAAAGCAAGAAAAGAAAAGCACAGAAATGAAGAAGAATGTGCAATGTGCCCAGTTCCAATAGAGATCTTGTAAGGAGGAGAACATCTCTGTGGACAAAAAAACTAAGACCACTCTCTAGGTGAGTGTGTGAGAAGTCAGGAAGGATTTCATAGAAGGGAAAGTGGTGAGCCCTTGCTTTGGTGATGGGAAGGTATTCTATAAATAAATTATTCTTCTGTGGATAAAAAAAGAGAGTTTTCCCTGAGGAGTCTGGTACTTGAAAGGTCTATATATCCTATCTCAGGATATCCTTGGGCCAACTAACCCCTCAGAAAATGGGAGAGCTTGTATCCAGGTTGAAAATTTTGAGTCAAATGGAAAAAGAAAGTATAATTGAGTTGTGGGTTGCATAAATTAGGGATGTTTTGAGGTGAGGTCCTTACAGTTGCCAGTGTTCTCTCTGATATCCACAGTAATTGTCAGTGTTCTTGGAGTGATACAAAATGGAAAAGGAGAATCCATGGGAAAAGTTCTAAAAGAGAAAGACAGAAATTGCCTAGAGGGGAGAGTGTTGAAATGACTGAATTTCTTCTATTTATAAATTTGTCTCATAAGCCAATAATCTAAACCACTTATCCATTTAGTAGTTAAATCCTTTGAAAAGGCCATTTACTACAAATGTCTTAAATTCTCTTTCTTAAAATTCCTTCGTAATCTTAATAATTTAGTTTCTGATTGTATAATTAAATTGAAACTAATCTAATTTTATGAATGATTACTTACTTTGCAAATCTAATGAAGTTTGCTCAATTAGTCTTTGACACTGTCATACATCCTCCTCTCTTTTATTTTTAGTTTCTCTAGTTCTTTTTTTTTAATTTTGGTTTGTGGGTGAGGTGACACTATTTTCTCCTTCGTAAAATTTCTGAAACTGGGGCGGCTAGGTGGCATAGTGGAGAAAGCACCAGCCCTGGAGTCAGGAGTACCTGGGTTCAAATCTCGTGTCAGACACTTAATATTTACCTAGCTGTGTGGCCTTAGGCAAGTCACTTAACCCTGTTTGCCTTACAAAAAAAAAAAATTTCTGAAACATCTTCATTGCCACCTTTCCTAAATTTTAGTTAAAACCCTCTTAACCATGGATTCCCCAGTGAGCATTCCCCAAAACTTTGTCAGAGTTCTCTTCACTTTCCTCTCTACATTATTTCTCTTAGTTATTTTGTCAATCTTTCTTACTTTTCTAGTACCTTAATCCCACCACTTTCACATATTATATGATAAAAAAAATCCTTGCTGTTTCTCTTTCTTACAAAGCACCTAATCTCCTAATTCAGAAATCATATATTTGCTGTCTCATATCTTTCTTTAAATCTTTCATATTTCAAATAAATTTTCATTTTCTTCATGAAGACTTTCTTAATTATAAGGGGAAAAAAGACAGAAATGAAGATGAAATAAATAGTGTAAATATGACATGCAAAAGTGGAAGCAGGTTCAGCTAGGTGACCCAGTGGATAGAGCACCGGCCCTGGAGTCAGGAGGACCTGAGTTCAATTTCAGCCTCATACAATTAATAATTGCCTCGCTGTGTGACCTTGGGCAAGTCACACAACCCTATTGGCTTGCAAAAAACTAAACTAAAATAAAATAAAAACAAAAGTGGAAGCAATGAATTTATAGGTATCTTTCCTTTTCTTTTCCTTAGAGTAAGCTGTTGAATAAGAGACAAAGCCTGATAGTTTGAAGGAATCATAGAATTGAGTGAATTATTTCTTACAGCTGATATATGGACATCAAAAGAAATAAAATAAAGATTGAAAATCAAGTAGCAAGTCAAAGATAGAAAGGGTAAAGTCTACAATAGATTTAGAATTAATTGGGGCAAAGTACAAGTTAATGAGTTGGCAATGGAAAAAAAGACATTATGTTCTTCTTCCAGATAGGATATGCAGACTTTTCAAGTGCAAGTGAAATATGATGCTGGGGACTAAACGATAAATAAGCATCTGAGATAAGATTTGACAATAGGTCTTCTACTAAGTCAAATATTCTATCTTCTAAGGTAAACAGCAATTTAGCAATTGCCACAGTTAATGTTACCTAATAAGCAGAGACAATGTAAGATTAAAAAAAAATACTAAAACTTGCTCTCAAGTAAGAACTATTCATTTACTAAAATTAGATTATGTTTATGTAGCAGTTTATACTTTACAATGTACTTTTCTTGCAATCATTTTGGAGTAGTTTCTATAAAATTTGTAATTTCATTTTGCTGATTAGAAAGCTGAGGCTAAGATAGGTTAACTGCTTGTAATTATCATCATGATTTGAATTCATATTCTGACTTTAAGTTTGATATAATTTCTCTTCTGCCATGCTCTGCCTTATAGGAATACAGACTATTTCTAACTATGAAACAAAATATTAAAAAGGCACATTTATGTATGTATATATATATATATATATACATATATATATATATATGTATATATATCTTAAGATAATGTATATCTTTTTTTTTTAAGGTTTTTGCAAGGCAATAGGGTTAAGTGGCTTGCCCAAGCCTACATGGCTAGGTAATTATTAAGTGTCTGAGACCAGATTTGAACCCAGGTACACTGACTCCAGGGCCAGTGCTTTATCCACTGTACCACCTAACCACACCCAATAATGTATATCTTTAAACACATATCTGAATATATGTTTCATAACTCATATTTTTGACAGAAAATTATCTAACTGTATAATAGCAGAAGAAACATCTTTTATAAATAATTAATGCTGATTTTCACATATAAATATAAAAATAATTCACTTTTTTTACTCTTCATTCAAATTTAATGAATGTTTGCTCAATTGTTACAAATCATATCAATTGATTTATACATGCCAACTTAATAATTTCAGTTTTTTTAGATATTTTAGAGCAACCAACTTTTCAAAATACTGCACTTTTCTTAGGAATTGCCAAATTAGTGATGCCTTTGATGATGTCTTGACCATAGCGATTGTCACCATAAAAGCATGAAATACTTATTTTGTACTGCATCCAAGGGAAACAATTTCATGCAATAGTATGTTTTTAAAAAGCCCTTTTCCAGGAGAATTACTTTTTCATTTTGTTTATTATAGAAAACAGATTGTCCTTCATGTATTAAGATACACTTCCTTTTGCTCCATGGATTGGACATTGACTCTCACTTGTCTTTGTTTATACTCTTTATTTTTCTGCTAAGGCAAACTACATCATTGTGCTTAAGATGTATTATATGAATGATAGCCAAAAATGGGTGGTTGTTTGACATATTTGTGCCATGATTTAGGCTAGCTAGGTGAGATTTTGTAAACTATATGAACTTAAATGTGTTAATAAAGAGCATTATAACATTCTAGATATATTTACATGAATCTATAGGTTCAGAATGAATAGATGATTAAAGGAATAGAAGAAAAATGCATTTATGAAGTGCTCACAATATGGCCAGGATTTTGAAAAAGAAGGTTGGTGGGGGGAAGTAATATGAAATGAATTTGGCCTAAAATTCACATGGAGTGTCTGGGTCATGTTAGATATAATAAACTCATCAATCAGAAACATGGGAGCTTTTGGCTGGAGTTTGGAAAGTTTCATCATTTTTCTGGAGATAGCTGGATTGTTTGTTATAATTTGTTCTTGAAGAAAACCAAAATCGCATCACTAGAACCAAAATAATATCACCATGTCAGAGTCAAGTTACAGTGCTTCTGTGACTGATCAGATCAATGCAAATTTAGGAATGCTTCAGCACAGGTAGGACACAATAGGCTATTTGAACATTGGGGTGGATTCTCTAAATTTGCACATCTCACATTTCCTTTCAGCTACTACAATTAAGCTTTGTTCACAGATTACAGCACCTTCTCTGTTGAAGGCAAACCATGCTGAGCAGTCCATTTCTTGATTGCTGCACAACCAATTCCAAAGTTCTGAAGAACTCACCATGGGTGTGACTGCCCTGTGTGAGTTCTCCAAAATGTATACCTTTGGCAAGCACATGTTTGACACATGAACAATGTGATCAACCCATGTGAATTGAACTCTTTGCAGTAAAATTGTAATTCTTGAATGTTTCATTTAGGAAGGGACCTCAGTGTCTGGTATCCTATTACACCAATTGATCCTCACAACTTTCCTAATACAATTAAAATGAAAGCAATTAAGTTTCCTGGAATAATATTGATAGACTGTCCAGGATTTACAGGCATACAAAAATAAGATGAGAACAACAGCCTCTGTAGATGTTGAGTTTGGTAATCAGTCTAATACCTCAACTCTACCAAACTTTTCTTTGAATTCTCCCAAACCTTGAGCTAGCTTTGATAATGCATACATCAACCTCATTATCAATGTCTTGAAGGCATATTGCCAAGATGAATGAACTTATTAAAATATTCACAATATCTCCATTTTCTATAACTGATGATTCCACATACAGGTGGATATTTGGGTACTTATTTTATAATGGGGAACCATGTTATGAATAGTAATATAAGATCTTTTTAGGTGCTACTTTCTTAACAATTTCAAAATAATAATAGCTTATGTTTATGGACTTTGAAGGTGTACAAAACAAATAAATGTATATAGAAATGCACATACATATTCAAGTATTTGTGAATACATTGAAAACAGACATACAAGCCTACATATACACATATAGGATTAGTAGGATGACACAGTGGATCCCTCACAGACCCTGTATTTAATGGTATTTATGTTAAAATATAATTTCAGATGCCTATAAATTGTGTGTCCCTGGCTAAGTCCCATATCCCTGTTTACTTCAGTGTTCTCTAAAAAGAGCTGGAGAGGGGCAGCTAGGTGGGCTAGTGGATAAAGCACTGGCCTTGGAGTCAGGAGTACCCGGGTTCAAACCCGGTCTTAGACACTTAATAATTACCTAGCTGTGGCCTTGGGCAAGCCACTTAACCCCATTTGCCTTGCAAAAACTTAAAAAAAAAACCCAAAAGAGCTGGAGAAGTGAATGTCAAAACAGTCCTATAACTTTCCCAAGAAAACCTAAAATGACTTAGTACTCATTGGTAGGTGAAAAAGCAAAGCAAAGCAAAACAAATACAAAAAATAGAAATATTAATACAATAAAACAGTACCTTTCCCAAACCACTTATGCTTTAACATAAATATTATCCCCACACAAGACATATTAACAAGATGGGAGATAGTAAATATGAGACTAATAAAGAAGGCAGCAAAATACTTTTATTTCTACCCATGGCAAATTGCATAACTTTGGTCACTTGACTCAAGAGATAATCCATAATCCTGACTGAAAGAGATTTTATTGATTCAAAATATCTGCTGTCTATAAGAAATGTTTGACATAGCTTATGTTTGAAAAGGGAATGGTCAAAAGTTATATACTTGATTCTTGAAGAATGCAAGTAAAAATAAGAGACTGCAACTTCTATGAACTGACTTTTTGTCTAAGTAATTCAGTAGAAAGAAAATAAACCACATCCTTATAGTGACTGGTATTTTATCTGTTTTGCATAGGGCATATCCAATCAAAAGTTTCTACAGTTTTTAAGGTGGTGTGAAAGAAGGATTTTCAGAATATTTATTCATGAAAGAATTCATCCTGAGCAAGTTTAGATCTTTGAATGCAAGCTATTTGAGAATCTATTAAATTAACAATATTACAGAAGCACACTCATGGAGACAAATGGTTTTAGTATCTCAAAAATGCATAGCTGTATGTGTCTGTAGTCCTTAGACTAAAATAAATGTCTCCTTGGATTCAATATGCAGTATTTCTATCACATAATTCAAATATTACCAATATGTGGTTATAGTGTTTACATCAGATCCACCTTTGAATCTCTGATGATGAAAAAGATGTAATGTCAACCAGTATGTCTGTCAGCAATGGTCTCAGGTTAAAAACTGTCTTATGCAAATATGCAATGGTATGATGTCCTAATTTGTTGTCAAGATTTCCAGTGACGTGACTGAGGTAATTTGTTTATGTATCTTGGAGTACATGTAACACACAAGATAAATAGACTGATGGAAGTTCATTCAAGCTCAAACAGATACAAGATTTGGCAATTTGTCTGTCTACAAAAGATTTGCAGAGAATGGTCTGAGTTGCCTAAAGACATTGCTGAATAACCATCTAACATCTATTAGGGAGTTAGATTCCATGGTAGAGAAAAAAGAAAAGATAAACCAAATACATGATAAAACAGAAAGTCTCATAAAAAAGAAACTCTATTCCAAGTACTTACAGGTTTTCTACCCATCTGAGTTCATCTATGATGACACTTGTTCAAATCATATGAATACCCAAGAAAAATATTAAATATGGAAATAAAGACGATTGGAAAATTAATTTCTCAGCATTAGGGCCAAAAGAGTAAAATGAATATTATAATGTTATTTAAATTTGCTTATTTAGTGTCACATCAAACAAGTGTGGAATTATTTTTAGAACTTAAAAAAAGTCTTATTCTTTTAGTCTCTCTAGTTCTCCTCCCCATATTTCTTTGTCTGTCTTTCCATGCATCTGTTGATTTCTGCATCTGATTTTTTGTCTTGTCTCTGTCTCTGCTTGTCATCTCTCCTGTCTCTCTGTTAGTTTCTATCTTTTTTGCCTTCCTGTGTCCAGGTCTCTGTCTGTCTGTCTCATTATTTGTATTTGCTCCTTTCTTTATCTGTCTCTCCTCTTACTCTCCTCTTTCTTCTCTCTTATTTATTTTATCAGGTTAAATTGTATCTTTATTTCCTTTATAACTTTCAAAGTCTAAATAATCTCTCACTGTTTTGTCACTGTTTCAAGTGTAATATTGAATTTTCCTTTCATTTCTTTTCTATAGTCAAAGAAATCATTACCAAGAAATATCTAACTTATTTGTAATGGATCAATAAAAAATCATTAAAATGGTTTTGAACAAGAAAGTTTTCCTTTAGCTTTAAATAATGAAATATGGTGGAAAATTTTATGGACTTGCCATTAAAGTTGTTTTTACCTAAGAAAGACCTATCTCCTTGTCAGACAAGAAGGGTATATTTCTATAATGTGAATTCTAGATATTTATTCCAATAAAGAAAAATTTCAGATTTAGCTAACAGCCATTTGAAATCCTATTTCACCTAACTTCAAAGTTCTAGAATTTCACCTGATACAATATTTACCAAATAAATTTATTGTGGAATATTGGGAGTGCGATGGAAATTTTTTGATATGATCTAAAAGTGTCAATTTGAAGAGGCTATAGAGTTTGCTATACTTCCACAATAAAGATGAGTGTCTAGGGAAAAATGGAACAAACATGTGAAAATCTATCTATTTAATATACTGAAAATTTATCTGTATAAAACACAATTGCACTTTTTATATTTTATCACTAAACTACTATTAATAGCATGTAGGAAAAAAGCAGATTTTCTTAGAATTTGATTTGGTTAATGATGTACTGTTATCATCAAACAATCTTTACATCAAAGTCCCATATCCTGTGTAACATCAAATCTCTTTTGTATAGTTATTTATAAACTTCAAACATTTCAAAAATGTGCACAGAGTTTTTGAAAATAACATTCTTAATGTTTCCTTATTCCAGCCTTTCTAGAGTCTGTTAGAGTGAATTTAGTCAACTGGAAGTCCAAAGTACAGATTTCTATTCCTAGTGTTGTCACTCTCTTAGAATTTATCCTTGGGCAAATTCCATTCCCTTTATGTATTCATGTTATGGTAAATGGACAGAGAAATGTATCCTTTCTTTAACAAGAGAATGTTCTCTGGGATACTAAGCAAGAAGTGATTTTCTTTATTCTGTAGGTGCCAAGCACTTGTCAGAACACCTGATATCAAATATTGATTTTATATTAGATATTTTTAAAATTCTTAACATAAAACTATTTATTTATATTTTAAAAGAATCAGAACTGTTGTTTTTAATTTAAGAATCGAGGGAAGATTTCTTTTTAAACAATTGAAGCATTTTTTCTCCTAGTGATAAAAATTGATTCCATTTATATTATACTTACTCTATTTCTCATTTTACTTTCTGATATTTAGATCTAGTAAGCATTGAGAAAAATTCTAAATCTGGGTTTATTGATTCTCCAATCAAGTGTCAGATTGATGCTTCTACTAGAGAAATAGTATTTCAAATAGATTAGAGAAAGTGTATTCATACTCAAAACCCCCTAAATCTACATCCTCATTCCAATACTTCCTTTTATATGACAAAACCGTTATTTAACTTCTTAGAACTTTGGTTTTTACATCTGTACATTAGAGGCAGTGACATTTGTTTCACCTATCTCAAAAGGTGGTTGTAAATGCTCTAACAAAGAACTTTAGAGTACCATACACAAGTAATTCAGCGATCTTATTGGGGAAATGTTAAAGTCTAATGCAGATCCTTTCTCTACTCTAACTGCTTTTTGAATTCAAAGTAAAAACTCCTCTATCCCCATAAAACATTCAAACATTGCCTGAAGGGGGAGGCTAGTTGGTGTAGTGGATAGAGCACCAGCCCTGGAGTCAGGAGTACCTGAGTTCAAATTCCGCCTCAGACACTTAATAATTCACTAGCTGTGTGGCCTTGGGCAAGCCACTTAACCCCATTGCCTAGCAAAATCCTACAAAAAAAAAACCCCCCAAAAAATGTCTGAATCTGAATCTTTCCTTTGAAATCATCAACTTTCCCTTATTCCTATCTAATATTTCAAGAATGTGTATATATATACATATATATATATGTATATATATACACATCTACACACACAGAAGAAGAGAAACCCTATTTGAGAATTTTTTCCCTATCCAATTTATAAAATCCTGAGTAGTTTTCATAGAAAGAGTGAAGTAAAATGTCTTGGTCAATCCACATTGCTCGAAAATGAGGAAACATTTAAACCTAGGCCTATCTAAATCATCTGGAATACTGTGTTCAGTTTTGGGTACAATTGATAATATGGAAAGTATCTAGAGGAAGGAAATGAATATGATAACGAACTTTTATTTCATTGCATTCCATATGAATAATGGTGGAAGGAATGAGGCATATTTAGCTGGTAAGGAATGAAAAAAAATGGGCATTACCAGGGGCATTAAATTGAAGCTGTGGAAAAGCAAATTTGAATTCAAATATCAGGAAAGTCCTCCTAAAATGGACACAAATTTTAGTTTCAACATTCATTTTTTGTAAATGTTGAGTTGCACAAATGTCTATCTTCCAACCTTCTCTTCCCCATCTCCTTCACAGTGAGTAATATGATATTGTTATACATATTTAATCATGGTTCACATTTTTCCATAATAGTCATGTTGTTAAAGAAAAATCAGAATGGAAGAGATAAAACAGAAAAAAGTAATAAATCTTCATATAAGTTTTAAAAAGTTAAAATAGAATGCTTTTTACTGCAACCAGTTTTTCATCTGCTGAGTGGAGCTAAGCTCATAAGAGTTAATCATTTTTAAATGTTGCTATTAATGTACAATTCTCCTGCTTCTGCTCACTACACTCAATGTCAGTTAAGTTTTTCTTATTTAATTTTCGACATTCATCTTTTTGTAAGTTCTTGAGTTCCATATTTTTTCTATTTCCCTCCCTTCCCTCCTTATATACATGATTGCACTGTTGTTTTTAATGTATGCAATGTTCTCCTCATTCTGCTAACTTCACTCATCATGAGTTCATGAAAAACTTTCTAGGCTTTACTTAAGTCTGGCCTCTCATGATTTCCAACACATTCATAAAACAAAAATTGTTCAACCATTCTTCAGTTTATTGGCATACCCTCAATTTTCAAATCATTGTCACTAAAAAAAGAGCGTATATAAATAATTTTGGGCTTTTACTCCTTTTCTATAGTCTCTTTGGCATACAAATCTAGTAGTAATGTTGAAATATCAGTGCAAATATGCACAATTTTTAACCCTTAGAGTGTAGTTTCAAATTGCTCTCAGAATGGTTGGATGAGTTCACAACTCCATCAACAACACACCAGTGTCAAAATTTTCCCACATCCTCTCCTAAATTGATAATCTTCCTTTATTTTTTGTCATTTTTGCCATTCTGATAGGTGTGAGGTGGTATATTAGTGTTGTTTTAATTTACATTTCTCTAATCAATAGCCATTTTTCATATGACTTTAGATAACTTTAATTTCTTTAGCTGAAAAAATTTGTTATTATTCTTTGACCTTTTATCAGTTGAAGAATGACTTTATAAATTTGACTCAGTTCTCTGTAGGTTTTAGAAATGAGTCCTTTATCAGAAACACTAGCTGAAATAGGTTTTTTTTTGGTCCAGCGTTCTACATTCCTTCTTATCTTGTTTGAATTAGTTTTATTTGTTCAAAATCTTTTAAATTTAATACAATAAAATGATCAATTTTGCATTTTGTAATGTTTTTCTCTTATTTTATTATAAACTCTTCCTCTATTCATAGATTTGACAGATAACCTATTTCTTTATCTGCTAATTAACTCCTAATATTGTGTCACCATTTGTGTCTGTACCAATCTTATCTTGATGTGCTTGTGAGATGTTGTTCTATGTCTAATTTTTGTCCTAGTAGTTTACATTCATTAGCAGAAGATTTTATCATTTTTTTAATCTCAGAAACAGAAGTGTTTCAGTTTATTAAATAGTATGTAACCATATTCATTTATTACTGTCTTGTTTTTTTGTACCTACTCTATCCCACTAATCAATGACTCTGTTTCATAGCCAGCACTAAACAGTTTTGATGACTGCCACTTTATAATATACTTTTAGATGTGGAATGGCTAGGTCATCTTCCTTTGCATTTTTAAAAATTAATTCCCTTGATCTACCTGACCTTCTGTTCCTCCAGATGAGTTTTGCTGCTACTTCTTCTAGTTCCATAAAATAATTTTGTGGTAATATTATTGGTATAACACAAAATAAATGATTTATTTTAGTAAAAAATGGTATTTTCATATATTAGCACATCCTTTTTACAGTTGGTGGTATTAGATAGATAGTAACTCTGTTCATTTAAATAGTTAATAATTTGAATTCTAGTACCCTTATGCCAAGGGTTCTATCTACATGGCACTGCTAGCTATGTGTGCATATTTGCACATGGATACACAATACAAATATGCATATTCTTTACATATATTTACATACATATGTGCATGCATGTGTATATAGATGTTTCCTTTGTGTTTATTGATGTATGAATATATATATGTGTGTATATATATATATATATATATATATATATAATTTAGTGTTTATTTATTATATGGCAATGAATTATATAAAACCATAAGGGAAACTTGTCCTATAAAGAAACAGAATATGGAAACATAAATTATATGCTTGATTATGTTAAAAAGAACACAAAAATTAATATGAAAACCATAGATTAAAATATATAAATAATTCAAACCAAAGAAATACAAAAAAACAAATTTTGCTGATGAAAATAGTATTTTGCACCAATTTGATTCACATATTCATTCCATTCTTATTTGTACAATTCCCAAGACCATGCTCTTCTTTTCTTCTAGTTCTCCAGGAGGTAAAAGATTATTTTAGCATACTATCTTTTCCATGTTGAAATGCTTCTTAATATAAATTAACTTTTCTCTCAATACACTTTTTTTTGCAAGGCAGATGAGGTTTAGTGGTTTGCCCAAGGCCACACAGCTAGGTATTTATTAAGTGTCTGAGGCTGGATTTGAATTTAGGTCCTCTTGACTCCAGGGCTGCTGTTCTATCCACTACACCACCTAGCCACCCCCTTTCAATACACTTTCAGGCACACTTTAAATTTTATTATTGCATATTATCGAAAATCAGGTGATCTGATGATTAAACTTGATTAAAGGCTGAATTTTTGGATCTAAACTTGGGCTAAGTAGTAAGGGGTTCAAGGCTAGGATTTTCTGATTCTTCACCCAGGATAATGATATCTGAATGATTATTGTGATGTTTAGTATAATTTTACTCTACCAATTTTAATTTACTCCCCAATATATAGCAGGTGTGGAAAACTATGGTGCAGGTTCCAAATCCATGGCACCATTTTTTGTACAGCCTACAAGTTAAAAGTGTGTGTGTGTGTGTGTGTGTGTGTGTGTGTGTGTGTGTGTGTGTGTATATATATATGTTAAGTTTTTCAAAGGCTTCTTTTTAAACTTATTTCTGTTTTTAAAATTTAAAAAAACATTCTAATTTCATAGTCTATGCAAAAATAGTCAGTGGGGTTGCATTGAACTATGCCCTGTTTACTCCTGCATTCCCAGGCATTGATACCTACATAATAATAATATATTTTTCTAGAGCACTGTCCCATATATTGAGCATTATTTGATATATATATACATATATATATATATATATATATATTTACATATATATTTATATTTAGCACAGTCAGTTGGGTGCAATTGGGTGCAAGACTCCTGAAGACCTGCTTTCAAATCCTGACTCTGAGACTTACCAGAAGATTAAGCCTGAGCAAATCAATTAGCCAGTCTATGCCTCTGGAAAAGGATGGAGATTAAAACATGCAATTTTCCTTCTAATTATAAACATATGGCAAGATTAACACATTAGATAAAAATGGCAAAAGGTATAATTAAGTCTCTAATTTGTTACTTTTGACCACAGAACATATCATAAACAAAGTCATATTTACTATTCAATGTTTGAATAGAATGATGAGGATTTTTAAAAAAAATATATACATTTCTCTTTTTTCTTAAATTTTAACTCAAATACACTTTCTTACATGAAGCATCTATGTTATTTGACAACATATTCTCTGCACCTTACATAGGACCTGGTTTCTATCTTTTCTATTTGCTTATGCAAGTATATGTTTCAGTTTCTTATATCTCCACAAAAATTGAAGAAGCTTCATGATGCCATAAGGACATTTTTTATTTCTTTATAATTCCCTCATTAAATATTATATTACTCTCTGTGCCTTGTGGAGGAGGAAAGGAGAGGAACAATGCCGATGTTGTTGCTGCCCATTCATTTCAGGCATGTCTAACTCTTTGTGAAGACATTTGGAATTTTCTTGGCAAATAACCTAAAGTAATTTGCCATTTCCTTCTCTAGATCATTTTCTAAATGAGGAAACTGAGTCAAACAGAGTAAGGTGACTTACCCAGGATGACACAGTAAGTGTCTGAAGATAAATTTGAACTAAGTTCTTTCTGACTCCTAGGAGAATATTCTTCACTATGCCACCTGACTGCCCAAGTACCTATTATATATGGGATAATTTGCTAAGTACTTTAGAATTATTTAATTTGATCCTCATAAAAAAATCTTGGGGATTGGTTCTATTAGAATTCACATTTTATAGTCTACATAGCTGAGTAATATCATACAGCTGCTAAGTGTCTGAGGACAGATTTAAACTTGTCTTTCTGACTCAAGGACTAGTTTTCTTTTCCCTGCATCAAGTTGTTTACATTTGAACTTAATTTGCTCCTTGGTGAATACTGGCAAGAAATGAAGATCTAATCGAAGTTAGCATATATCTGAATGAAGCAATTAAACTAAACTTACACTGAATTTGGTTGATGATTAGAGAAGCAAGTATTGAAGAAGTTATTTTCTAAAGAAGTCATAGAAAAATATTTGATTTTCTGCATAGCCAGTTTTGGACAGTGTTTTCCCCTTTTACATAACACACTTTACGTATAAAACTGTTAAAATGGTAGCAATTCTGGGGCAAATATCAGAAGAATAAATTTTTAGAACGCTAATAAGAAAAGGTCTTTGAAGACTGTGTCTTTCTTTCTTTCTTTCTTTCTTTTTTTTTAACTTTTTAGAAATATATTTTATTTCCCCATTATATACAATAGTAGGTTCTAACAATCATTCCCGTTGCAAGGTTTTGAATTTTACAATTTGTTTCTCCTTCCCTTCCTCCCCACCCTACCAACAAAAGGTAGTCTGATAGTCTTTACATTTATCCATGATATGCATATATCAAATTGAATTTATTGGGAGATAAAGCATATCCATAAGAAAGAAAGAAAAAAACATTAAAGATTACTGCTTTCTTTTTACGTTCATTCAAGGGGGACATGATTTCAATGCTTCTAATGCTCCACCTCACTTTTCATTGATTTAGGTTTTCATCATTTTGGGTTAAATAGCATTCCCCACTTCCTCTCTCTTAGATTAGTGTTTTGGGTATAAGGGACTGCTAAATCTAGAATAACAACGACAAGAAACATTGACCCACTTCCTTAGTGTAAAATACACACAAAATCAAAACAACAGCAGCAAACCTCTATCCAAATACTATTTCATGATTGCAAGATAAATTTGCGGGACTAAATGACCTCCCCCCTAATATATTCATCTCCATCAGTTTAAATTCCTTTTATTCCTTAGCCTTCCCTTTTCACTTAACTCACTGAGAAGGATTCAGAGAACTTGAGTTCAAATACAGGTTCTCCCACTAATCCACTACCTAAAGGACTTTGATTCAGTCACTTAAATGCTTATGTGATTCAGTTTCTTCATCTATAAAATGAGATTCACCTAGATGACCTACAAGTTCTATTTTTTTTCAAACTGAAAATCTATTATTTTATGATTCATTTTATGTTTCTTTCTTTCAGGTACTTTCCATTATTTGGTGTTTATTAGAAACTAATTTTCTCCTAAAGTTTTATGTTTTGCTACCTCCTCAATGATTGCTACTATTTCTCGCAACAGTTATGACATAAAGAATCAATACAAAAAGCATCACTATACTTTGCTCCTTATTACTTCTTTCAGGGATTCCCTTTGATCAGTATCAATCTATGAGCCATTTTTATCCCTTTCATTTCTTTTCTTAATCATGTCCAGATAATTGTTGCTCTTTTCTATGAATCTTCACGTGACAAATAGATTCAGTTGGAACAGCTTTGGTGACACAATATATGTATCGCCAGCCCTGGAGTTAGGAGGATGTGAGGTCAAATCTGGACTCAGACACTTAAAACATAGCTATATGAACTTGGGCAAGTAACTTAACCCTATTACCTAGTAAAAATAAAATATTGAGATAGATATTATATACATATATATATATATATAATATCTAGGTATCTATATCTATCTATAGCAATTAAATTGCTAGATTGTATATACATATATCTATAATATCTAGCTATCTATATCTATCTATAGCAATTAAATTCAGTTCATAGCTTAAGTCTCCACAAAAATATTGTCTTCCTTTTAAAAAAAAACCTGACCTTCCACTTCCTTAGAAAAGGAACAAGTATTTATTAAACACTTGCAAGTATTATACTAGGTATTTTATAATATCTTATTTTATGCTTGCAACAACCATGAAAAGTAAGTGACTCATTATTACAATTTCACAGTTGAATAAACTGAAGCAGATAGCTTAAGTGACTATTCTAGAGTCCCACAGTAAATAAATATCCAAATCCATATTTCAACTCAAGTCTTCCTGACTCAAAGCCAAGGATTTTATTATCATCTACTGTACCATTCAGCTACCTCCTTAGCTGCAACATCTATTACTCTGTCACTATTTTTTATTTTAATTTTGATTCTGAAATTAAAAACTAAGAGCCTTCTCACACATAGATTATATAATCACACAAAAAAAGAACATTCTGGAGTTGCTTTTATTTTCATTTTACCTTCTTGCTTTCCTATTTGCATGTTTATTTTTTCCATGCATTTGCTTTGTTTCTTGATTGACACTGACTCAAAATAAGATTTAGTAGCTTGACCTGACCATAGTTAAACGATCTTCAGAGCCTGATGCTGTCACATCTTAAGGAAGAACATAAAGAAGTTTGCAGCACTAATGATCAGACAATTTCACATAAGTTCTTCATTATCCCAAAACCTCCAAATGCATGCTTACTGGTTAAATAACAAGATTTGGGTTATGTTCTTCTTTTTTGATAGAATTTTCTCTGATCAAGAAATTCCATTTAGAGTAGACCAAACTCTTTTTGAGTAGAAGTACTGGTTTATTAAAAATATACTAGCTTCAGTTCTTTCCTGTGTTGAAATTTTTTTAAAGTTAATTTTTTCTATTTTGTTGATTTTTTTGTATTAAAGTTTTCAGATGTTCTGGAAATTCTTAGGATTATTCCATTTCAGGGGTGGCTAGGTGGTGCAGTGGATAGAGCACTGGCCCTGGAGTCAGGAGTCCTTGAGTTCGAATCCAGCCTCAGACATTTAATAATTACTTAGCTGTGTGGCCTTGGACAAGTCACTTAACCCCATTTACCTTGCAAAAACCTAAAAAAAAAGTATTATTCCACTTCAGTGACTGCTACTTTTTAAAAAAAAAACTTGTGTTGTTATTTCCTCATTTTCAATGATGTCCTATTCTTCATGACTCCTTTTGGGAAAGATACTGGAGTGGTTTGCCACTTCTTTCTCCAACTCATTTTATAGATGAGAAAAGTGAAGCAAACTGGGTAAAGTGGTCTTCTCAGGGTCACACAGCTACTAATGTCTGAATCTGTATTTAAATACAGGTCTCCCCAGAATTTGGGTATCCATTGCATTACCTAATTGCCACAAAATAATTTGATTTATCATCATTTAAATTTCACGTTTTACTTTATTTCAGGTTTTTGCAAGGCAATGGGGTGTTAAGTGACTTGCCCAAGGTCACACAGTTAGGGAATTATTAAGTGTCTGCACCTGGATTTGAACTTAGATCATCCTGACTTCAGGACTAGTCCCCTATCTACCATATCGCCTAGTTGCCCCCCTTTAATTAAATTTATCTATCTATCTATCTATCTATTTTCATCCAATTTACATGCATATTTCCAAGTTATAAATTTTTTCCCTCCAGCCTCCCTTCCCATCCCCATCCACTAGTCAGTGAATAGTCAGGTTAGCATTTTAGAAATATATTTTGTTCAACATATTTACAAAGTAGTAATTTTTGGCATGAGGAATTATATTAAGGGAAAGAGATACATAAGAGATAATTTTTGAGAAGTGTTCATCAGATTTGAAAGGTTCTTTTTATTCTATGTGTTTTTTTTTGTTTTGTTTTTATTTCTCTGTTTGAGGATAATATAGTCCATAATCAGTCAAATATAGTTGTCTTAGTTCTCTGGACTGTCACGAGGAGTTGCTTCCATAAAGGCTGTTCAACTCATAATGTTGTTGATGTCGACATTGTTCTCTTGGCTCTAGTACTTTCGCTCAGCATAGGATCCTGTAAATTCTTACTGTGTTTTTAAACTTCGCATTCTTAGAGCCACAATATTAAAAAATAAATTTTTGTATACATAGATGGAGCTAGCTAGTAAACTAGTTAATAAGATAAGTAAAAGCTTAACTGGAAGCAATTTGTATTTTTGAGATATTACAGTGAGAAGAACCTTCCACCTCTTCAAAATACTGGGGAAAGGCCATATTACTTTTTTATGACTTGTTTACTCTTTTGTTAATTTTCCAGTTATTTTCACTTATTCTATACTTCTTATTCTATTTTTTAAAAATTATATTGGAAAAGGCTCCTTCACTGATAGAGCCAAGATGGTGGCAGGAGAACAGCCTAGCTTAGCTGCACTCTCCAAAATATTTCAGAAACCATAAAATTATGACTCTAAATTTTCAAAGAGACAGAACTCACAGAAAGATCCAGTGAGGCAATTCTCCAGTCCTCTCTACCTAGGACAGGACTCTGGGGCTTTGATCACATTCAGGCCCTGGTCATATCTGGGGGCCCAAAGGGGTGAGCTTGTTGCCATTAAACAGACCAGAAGAACAATCAGAGCTTTACATCCTGAGGTTGATGTAAGGGTGTCCCAATAATACTCAAAAGCCCAGGAAGCACCCTCAAACCAGGCACAGGCTAGAGAAAAGAATAACAGAGAAAGGTCCCATGGAGGACCAAAATACACAATCAGAAGATGAGAATGCCCAAGCTTCGGTGTCTAAAGACTCTAGGAAATATAGAAGTTGGGCTCAGGCTATGGAAGACCTCAAAAAAGATTTTGAAAATCAGGTAAGGGAGGTAGAAGAAAAATTGGGAAAAAATGAGAGAGATGCTGAAAAAACATGAAAAGGAAGTCAGCATTTTAGTCAAAGGGATTCAAAAAATTACATAAGGAAATTACATATTTAAAACCAGTTTAGGTCAAATGGATAAAACAGTTCAAGAAGTTATTGGGGAGAAGAATGTTTTATAAAGCAGAGTTGACCAGATGAAAAAGGAGATAAGGAAGTTCTCTGAGGAAAACAAATTCTTCAGTTGTAGATTGGAGCTAAAGGAAACTGAGAACTTTGTGAGAAATCAAGACACAATAATTCAATACCAAGAGAATGAAAAATTCGCAGAAAAAATGAAATATATCATTGAAAAAACAACTAATTTGGAAAACAGATCCAGAAGAGATAATTCAAAATTATTGGGCTACTTGAAAATCATAATCAGGAAAAGAGACTTTGCTTCATTTTTAAAGAATTTATACAGGAAAATTGCCCTGATATCCTAGAAGTAGAGGGCAAAAATAGAAATTGAGAGAATCAACTGATCTCTGGAAAGATATTTTGAAAAAATCAACCCCCAGGAATATTATAGCCAAGTTCCATAACTCCCAAGTCAAAGAGAAAATATTACAAGCAGCCAAAAGGAAACAATTGAAATATCCTTGAACTACAGTCAGGACTAGCCAGGATGTAGCAATATCTCCATTAAGGACTCCTAGGTCTTGGAAGATAATATCCTGGAAGGCAAAAGAGCTTGAAATGCAACCAAGAATCAACTACCCAGGAAAATGAACATCCTCTTTTGGGGGAAAAGATGGACTTTCAATGGAGCAGAGGAATTTCAAATGTTCCTAATTGAAATGATCAAAGCTGAACAGAAAGTTTGATCTTCAAGTACAGGACTCAGGTGAAACATAGAGAGGGAGGATGAGAAGGGTAAATTATGAGGGACTTAATGATGATGAACTGTGTGTATTCATGCATGGCAAGATGATACTTACAATACTCATATGAATCTTTTTATTTTTTATTTAAAAGAGTGCAGAGAGAGAGCTTTTATAGATGAAGCACAGGAAAGAGTTGAATTTGAAGACATAATATATTGTAAAAATGGAGACAATAGGTGAAAGCGAAAGCTACTATGTGTAAGACAAAGGAGAGGTAGAATAGGATAAGATATTTCATGTAGTTTTTGGAATGATACAGAAGCGGGGAAAGAGAGGGGGAATGAGGGAGCCGTCATTCTCATTGGAAATGATTCAGAGAGGAAACACATTGAGTGTGTACTCAATAGGGTATATAGACATCTAGAAGAAAAAAGGGAGAAGTGGGATGGGGAGGGGAGGGGGATGTGGGTGATAGAGGGGAGAGTAGATCATAAGAGAGCATAGTCAAATATAATATATTTTCTTTTTTAATTTTTACAAGGATTTGAGATTGAATAGCCTGACCAGGACCACTGGGCCAGGTGGTTGCTGGGTCTCTGGGGTGGGATATGGGCTTGGGATCTCTTGCTCTCTGGACTGGTGCTCTGTCCACTGTGCCACTTGGTTGCCCCAACAGAACATTTTTGAAGAGGGTCAAAATGAGAGGAGACAGAAAATATAATAGATTGTAGTGGGGAGGAATCAGTAACAGCAACTGTGGAAAAATATGGAAGTAACTTCTCTTATGGACTTATGTGATCCACCTGAGATAGAGCTGATGGTATCAGAATACAAATTGAAACACATTTTTTTTCTTTTTCTTTCACTTTATTTCTCATGAGATTTTGTATTTTTGTGGGGGAGGGGGTATTGCTTATTCTTAAACAAGATTATTTTAGTAATGTGTAAATAAATTAAAGAAAATTTTAAAAATGTGTAGCGTATGTGTGCATGTGTTTGTGAGCTCTACTTCACTTTACATCACCTTATGAAGGATTTTCCTTATCTTTCTAAGCATTCTATTTTCTCCATTTCAGTTCATTCAGTTTAATTCTTATACTAACCTTTCTGCAGCACAGATCTGACCATGTCACTTCTCTTCTTCAACTTAATAAATTCCAATGGTGTCCTGTTGCCTCCATGATTAAATGCAAAATGTGTTTTGACTTTTCAATTCTTCATGACTTGCTCCCCTTCTAGACATTTCCTGTTTTCTTACTTATACTTCACATACTCTGAGTGATAATTAGTTAATATCCCCCCCTTTATCTAGAATACTTTCCCTCCTCATTTGTTTCCTCATTTCTGTAAGGACACTGCTAAGAGTCATACCTTTTTTAAGAAGGATTTTCTGATAACTACTGCCTTCCCTCATATCCATTTTAGCTTGTACATATCATAGTTGTACAGTCATTTAAATGTGGCATTCTTCATCAGACTGTGAACTCCTTGAAGGTGAATAAAGAGATTTTTTGGTGGGGGTTTGTTTTGTTTTGATTTTTGTGTATGTAATCTCATTTCATAGACCACCACTAGGCACATAGTAGGTATATGATTAATGCTTGTTGACTTCAATTGATATTTCTTATAGCTGAAGAATATTCTATTAAATTAGCAGAACTTTTCCCCTATTATTTGAAACAATAGAAAGTACCCTATTAGATTCCAATGACTTCACACACACACACACACACACACACACACACACACAAAGACACACAAACACACAAACACACAGACACTTTTAATAGCCCTCCTACAGAATGAAAAAAATATAGGAATAATTGGCTGACAGCTATTTCCTTTCCCTTAACAACACCTTCCATCTTTTCTAATTTCCATATTGAGTTATATGCATTCCACACCAAAGTTTTGTGATAAACCTTTCTCTGTCTATTTAGGATACACAAATTACAAAAATAGCAAGTTCTAACTCTACTCTGTTCCTTTTCACACTAATGTGCTTTTTGTTTACCATACTTTCTCTTTTCTTTCTTCAGATTCAATAAGAGCAATCAATCTTTGCCCATCACAAAAATCTATGACCTTAGTTTTACATATTAAAGATTCTCAATGTCCTTTGTAGTTGTTAAAGTTCCAAAGGGACACTTGTTCCTTTTCTTCCCATCACGATGTTAGTGTTATATCTCAATAATCCTTCTAGTTACTCATACTTTCAGTTCTCTATAGTCTGTTTATAGTTCATATTTCTTATTCAATAGAAATATTTACAAGTTCTCTAGTTCATTAAAAAGTCTTTTTTCTCCCCACAAGTTTTTACTTATCTTTGCAGTGAAAGTTACTTTTGGTAGTGAGCCAAGTTTAACTTGTCTGTTTGCTTTTCCTTTTGGAATGACATCCTTTAATCACCCCTCTTTTTTGAGGAGAAGTTGTCACATGTAAGAAATTCTGACAGTAGTCCTAAAGAACATGAACTGCTTCTTTCTATTACTATTTTCATGTTTTCTTTAAGATGAGAATTCTGGGGGTTTTTTATTTGTGGCTTTCCTGGGACTTTTTCTTTCAGAGTTTTATTTAGAAAGTGATCAGTAGATCATGCTAGGCAGTTTACACATGGTTTTTTTAAAGAAAAAATTTAATTATTTAAGGCAATGAGGTTAAGAATGACTTGTCCAAGGTCACACAACTAGGCAATTATTAAGTGTCTGATGTTGTATTTGAAATCAGGTCCCCCTGACTCCAGGGCCGGTGCTCAATCCATTGTGCCACCTAGCTGTCTCATCACATGACATTTTTTAAAAAATATTGTCCATGATCAATAGAAAGAGAAATATATATAGATAGGTACATAACTTTCAGGAAATTGATGCCTAAGCTATCCTTTTTTGACCTTTTTATTTGCAATTGTATTGTTGTTGAAAGAGCATGGTACAGGGTACAACTAGGTGATGCAGTGGATAAAGCACCGGCCCTGGAGTCAGGAGTACCTGAGTTCAAATCTGGTCTCAGACAATTAATAATTACCTAGCTGTGTGGTCTTGGGCAGGCTACTTAACTCCATTTGCCTTGCAAAAAACTAAAAATAAATAAAAGAGCATGACATATTTTTCCAGCTTTTGCAATTAGTTTTAACATTTTTGTTAAACTTTTATTAAGTTATTGATTTATGTTTTATCTATTGTAGTTTATAACCTTCATTCTTTAGATATTTATAAAGTCTCTGAAAATCCATTTTTCTCCCATGAGTTATGACTTAAAGTTGTTTCAGCCTAATTATTTCGTTTTGAAGGTATCTCAAATGTTTGAAATAATATCTTAACATGATTCTTTTTGTTTGATTATCTTTACAATTTTAGTTACTGAATAGAGATTTTGTATTAAGTCCATTCTCAACTCTTCCCAACTTGATGCTATTGGATAGGACTATCAGCCCAGATAGGTTTTCCCTGATTTCCCTAAACTGTACATTAGCCTCTAGGCTATCACTCCCCTTAGAGTGCTGGATCATTAGGCCTTTTTCTCGTGTCTTTGAAAAGAGAGAAAATGACATCTGACTTTCTCTGCTTGGGCTGTCAGAATCTGAGTAGGTATTTACTAATATCTGCTGCCAGTCCCATGCAATTCAAAATTGCCCACCCCTGGGACTTCCCAAGCACCCTGATCTTTTCTCAGGAAATCCTCCTTTACTTTTGCTTCATAAATATAGAACTGTGAAAAAGTACAACCATGAAAGTAGAGTGTTAAAATATGTACAGTGTATGGAAACTATAACTTTTAGTCTAAAATGTAGAGTGTATTAAAAGGTGTATTGTTCATTAATCCTGTAAAGTTAGGTTCAAGACAGATTGAAAAGAGATTTATGTTTCAAATATTCCTTAGTCAAACTTCCTCAACTAAGTTTGAACTAAGTAACAAAATGTCAAACAAAAGTTCTGAAGCATTCAATACTTTCATCAGGTACTCTGTATATATTACCTGCTTTTTATGATTTTGTAGCCCATTTGTCCATATACTTTTTCTTTGAGTAGGTTGACCAGTTATGAGTCTCTGAAGCAGGAATGATCAGAGGCCTTGTTATTGTTAACCATGTCCAACTCTTTGGGACCACATGGACCACTATGCTAAGTTTTACTGACAAAGATACTAGAGAAGCTTGTCATTTTCTTATAAAGTACATAAGGTAAAACGAGGTTAAGTGAGTTGCCCCAGGTCACCCATTTAGCACATTTGAACTCATCTCTTCCTAACTCCATACTCAGTACTCTATCCTTTGAGTCACCCAATTGTCTTCAATCAAAAATATTATTAAGGCAAGATACATAAGTATTATATTGCCCTGATAGAACTCCTCTCCATCTTGTTCTTGTCATTGGCTAAAGTTCAAGAAACCTCACAGTTACACCATGTATCCTGCAATAGCAATATTACTGAACCAGAGATATTCACAATCGAGAGACTGTTCCCAGGTACTACTTTCTATTAGACTCACTACTGCCTGATCCTTTGCCATATGAATAGTTGATCAATGGAGCAAAATTAGGTTGTGATAAAAATTGTTCCATTAGATAAAAATGAATCCATTAAGGAATATTGACATTAACTCTTTTCCTGTGAATAACTCTCAGCTTTGTAGGGAAGAATTAAGAAATATATATGATTTCAATACCATAAAATCTCTTAAAAATACTGCCTCAAAATTTTAAATACATACACTTTGTGTATGTTTGTGAGTATGTGTGCGTGTGTGTGTGTGTGTAAGAGATCATTTTTCCAGGAATTTCTTTCAGTCTAATTTGTCTGTTCAGGCTGGAGAGCTGATGATCAACTACCTTTTCTTCCATAATTCAATCTTATGATTTTTCCTCAACGTTTTTTGAATTTTCATACCTCAGAATCTATATCTTTCATTCAGATAGGTCTTTCATTTTCTAAAAATATGTTAGGGGATGACTTAATTTTTCATTCAATGACTTTGATTCAAGTACTATATAGGTTCTTTTCACACTTGGTTTTAATCGATTCACTCAAATATTCAATCAGGCACTTTTACTTAAGAGAGGTAATTTAACAGAAATAGGATAGGGGGAAGCTGGGTAGTATAGTGGATAGAGCACTGGCCCTGGAGTCAGGAAGACCTGAGTTCAAATTTGACCTCAGCTGCGTAATAATTGTCTAGCTGTGTGACCCTGGGCAAGTCACTTAATCCTCTTGTAAAAAAAATGGGATATCATTATAATCTTTCTACATACATATATTATTTCTTTTGATCTTTGCCATCCTAACTAGCAGCTCCTCTTATTATTTTCAGGAAATTGATGAATAA
Organism: Macrotis lagotis; assembly: GCF_037893015.1. NCBI lineage: Eukaryota > Metazoa > Chordata > Mammalia > Peramelemorphia > Peramelidae > Macrotis > Macrotis lagotis. Next base: position 143,839,381 of record NC_133663.1, on the reverse strand, counting down.
AGGAAAAATCAGTAGGGTTGGGTTGCCCAGGGTAAAGCAGTAAGTAAATCCATATTTCCTGTCTTGTAAGTCCAATGCTTTTTCTGCTATATCATTCTACTTCTTCTTAGCATAAAACAACTGTAGTTTGACAGTATAGAAATAAAAGCTAAGTAATTAAAACAATCATCTCCACCAATATTAGCAAGGCATTATAAAACATTGTTTCCTATCATTGATTTGAAATGATTATTTTTGAATCATTGCTACTGACAGAGAGAGGGGCAGAGGTGCGATAAATATTATAGATACTGTTGGAATATTGTCGTAAGAGGGAGAGGTATACTTCAGGTTCAAAATGAGCATGCAAAAATAGGCAACTTTTAACACTTTTGCTTTAAATTTTTTCTTTCAATTCTCATTAGGGGAAGGGTCTATACTAGCTCAAAAATTAACTGTCTTGGTAATTATTTTTTAAAGTTTAAACTTCATTATTAAATAATTATTAATCACTTACTTAATTCTAGAAAGTATAGTCAAATTTAAATAGAAATGAGTGTCATTAAAAAATACAAAAGGATCCCTGTTGGGAAAGTATTTGTTTTTATTTAATTATATTTCATTTTCAATTTCTAATTCTTTCCCTCCCTTATTCACCTTCCCTACCTCATTTATTTATTTATTTGCTCACTTATTTATTTGTGTATTTGTTCTTATTTTGCACAAATAAAATTTTTATATACATTACAAAAATATTCTTGTTTAAGAGTAAACATAATACCCCCTCCCCCAAGAGAATCTAGACCCGCATAAGCAATAAAGTAAAGGGGAGAGAAAAATTAAAATTAAAAATAATAATAATAATAATAATAATAGTAGTAGTAGGTATGGCCAGCTGGCCCAGTGGATGGAGCACCGGCCCTGGAGCCAGGAGCACCAGAGCTCAAATCTGGTCCCAGACACTGAACAATCACCCAACTGTGTGACCCCATGTAAGCCACCCCAACCCCATTGTCCTACAAAAACTAAAAAAAAGACCAAAAATAAAAAAAAATAGCAATAATAATTATATGGGTAGCTGGGTAGTAGAGGGATCATTGACCCTTGAGCCAGGAGCACCCAGGTCCAAATCTGTCCTCAGAAACCGAACAATCACCCAGCTGTGTGGCCCCAGGCAGGCTACCCAGTCCCATTTGTCCTGCAACACACCCTTCATAAAATAATAATAATAATAAAAAATGTGCTTCAGTCTGTGTTCCAACACCACCAGCTCTGTAGCAGGTGGATCACATTCTTTAGGATAAGTCCATCACAAAAGTTACTTTCATATTTGTCAACCATTGCCATTGCTGATCACAACTCCCTCCATTCATACTTCTTTACTATCATGAACTATATTTTCTCTCTCCTTTCACTCTGTCTCTGCTGTAGAGTAGTTGAGTGGCACGGCAGACAGATCCCCGGGCCTGGGTCCAAGAGGCCTGAGCCCACATACAAACCCTTACCCAGAATCCATACAGCCCTATGGTCCAGGACAGTTCATCCAATCCTAGCAACTTGCAAGAAGTAAAAAAGAAAATGCGTTATATCTGACCATTCCCCCCCCCCATGGTCCATCCTCTCCTCCATCACTCACATCCCCCCTTCCCTCTGACCCCCTTCTCTCCTCCTTATTACAGTTGTCTATACCCCATTGAGTATATATGCTGTTTTCTCTCCTAGCCACCTCTGATGAGAGCAAAGATTCCCTCATTCCCCCTTGCCTTCCCTCTTCCATAACATTGCAATAGCTCATTTTAATAAAGAAAAATCTTATTATATGAAATATCTTAGCCTATTCCTTCTCTCCTTCTTCTTTCTCCCACTACATTTCCCTTTTATCTATTGACTCTGTTTTTACACCACAATACATATTCAAATTCAGTTTTTTTTTCTGTGCTTCATCTATAAAAGCTCCTTCTAACTGCTCTATTAAACTAGAAGGTTCATATGAATATTACCAGTATCATTTTTCTATACAGAAATACTTGTAGTTCATCATCATTAAGTCCCTCATATTTTCCTCTTCTCCTCCACTCTCTATGCTTCACCTGAGTCCTGTATTTGAAGATCAAACCTTCTGTTCAGCTCTGGCCATTCCAACAGGAACATTTGAAATTCCCCTTGTTCATTGAAAGTCCATCTTTTCCCTGGAAGAGGATGTTCAATTTTGCTGGGTAGTTGAGTCTCGGTTGCATTCTAAGCTCCTTTGCCTTCCAGTATATTATATTCCAAGCCTCCGAGTTTTTAATGTAGTTGCTGCTGTGTCCTGTGTGATCCTGACTGCAGCTCCATGATATTTGAATTGTGTCCTTCTGGCTGCCTGCACTATTTTCTCTTTGACTTGGGAGTTCTGGAACTTGCTTATAATATTCCTGGGGGTTGGGTTTTTTTTTTTTTTTTTGAATCTCTTTCTCGGGGAGATTGGTGGATTCTCTCCATTTCTATTTTGTCCTCTGATTCTAGGATATCAGGGCAATTTTCCTGTAATAATTCTTTGAAAATGATGTCAAGGTTCTTTTCCTGGTCATGACTCAAGTGTTCCAATAATTTTTAAATTATCTTTCCTAATCTGCTTTCCATATCTGTTGTTTTTTCAATGAGGTGTTTCACTTTTTCTTCTAATTTTTCATTCTTTTGTTTTCAAATATTGAGTCCTGATTTCTCATAAAATCAGCAATCTCACTGAGTTCTATTCTTTGTCTGAAGGATTTGTTTTCCTCAGAGAGTGTTCTTATCTCCTTTTCCATCTGGCCAATTCTGCTTTTTAAACCCTTTTTCTCCTCAGTAACTTTTTGAAATGTTTTATCCATTTGACCTAAGCTGGTTTTTAGCATGCTTTTTTCTTCAGCATTTTTTGGATCTCCTTGACTAAGCAGCTGACTTCATTTTCATGTTTTTCCTGCATCTCTCTCATTTCTTTTCCCAATTTTACCTCTATCTCCCTCACTTGATTTTCAAAGTGTTTTTTTGAGCTCTGTCATGGCCTGAGCCCAATTTCTGTTTTTCTTGGAGTCTTTAGATGCAGGAGCTTGTGCTTCCTCATCTTCAGGTTGAATGTTTTGATCCTTTTTTGGGATCACAGGAAAAGTATTTCTCAATGGTACTCCTCTTTTTTTCTCTGCTTACTCAGTTCTCCAGCCTGTGCCTGGTTTGGGGGTGCTTCCTGAGTTTCTGAGTATTAGTGCGATACCCCCACAACGATCTCTGTGTGTGAGACTCTGTCTTCCCTCCTGGTCTGTGAATGACCAGAAGCACACCCCTCTGACATGGGGCTGAGATGGGGGGGGGGCTGCTGTTCTATGGGGGGGGTGCCTAGATTGCAATCAGGTTCTGAATGTGGTCAGAGCCCCAGAGTCCTGTTCCAGGGACAGAGGACAGAGCTCATCAGTCTCTCTTCACTCCCCTACCTAGGCTAAGGGAGCTCATGCCCTGGGAGCCCCTGCTTACTGGCTCTGCCTGCTTCTGGTTCCTGGATTTGGGCTGCCCTGGCCATACTGCTTGCTGTGTACCCTGAGGGCTGGGCTTAATGTGCTTGCTCTAGCAGAGATCCCCTGTTGTTCCCCCAAGTTGTGCCTGATGCTCCCCGTAGTGTAAATCAGGAAACTGCCCCTGCTGCTTTGAGCTGGCTCCCAGCTCCCTGGTGCTGCCTCTGGGAGGCTGAAGTTCCTTTGCTCTGGTGGGCCACCCCTCTGGTGTGCCACCCCTCTGACCCTGTGGAGCTGAGCCCTTCCATTCTTTTTCAGGTTGCCTTGGATTGGAGAATTGCCTCAGTGGATCCCTCTGTGGGTTCTTTCTCTCAGAAATGTAGTTAGAGACCTTAGCTTATAAGATTTGATCCAGAGCAACTAAGAGATGGTCCTCTCCCATTGCTATCTTGGCTTCACCCCCACCCCCAGACACCCTACCTTTTAAGAAAGCAAAAAAACATCTTGTTAAAAAAATAAAATGAGGGCAGCTAGGTGGTGCAGTGGATAAAGCACCGGCCCTGGAGACAGGAGTACCTGGGTTCAAATCTGGTCTCAGACATTTAATAATTACCTAGCTTTGTGGCCTTGGGCAAGCTACTTAACCCCATTTGCCTTGAGAAAACATAAAAAAAATAAAATGAGACATACATATGTATGATATATAGCAGACAGAAAAATGACTAGGCAGCCATACATATATATAAATATATATGATTTTCTTTTTTCAGATGGTTATGCCCTCAATGCAGTCTCTGAAGCTGAGATGCAACAAAAAATGGATTGATTCTCCCTGTTTGTACTAACTTCAGTCTAACAATGAATACCAAGAAAGCATAAGTGCTCCATCAGTCAGCACCACACCCTTCATATGTGGAACCATCAATTACATTAAATTGAGAAATTCTGAAAGCTGTGGTTAAATTCGCTTGCTTTGGCAATATACTTTCCAGGGGTGTAAACATTGATAATGAGATTGACATGCATTTTCAAAGCTAGCTCAGTGTCTGGGAGGCTCCAAAGGTAAGTTTGGAAGAGAAGAGATATTAGATTGACTGCTCAACTGATGATCTGCAGAGTCATTGTGGTGATCTCATTATTGTATATCTGTGAAAGCTGTACAGTCTAACAGCACTATGCCAGGAAACTGAATCATTTCTCTTTGAGATGTCTTACAAAGATTCTGAAGATAATCTGACTGGATAAGACACCATAAACTGAGGTCCTTTCTTGAACTAAACTGTCAGACATTTAAACTTTAATTCAGAGAGTGCAACTTTATTGGACTGGACATGTTCACATGATAAATGAATACTTGTCTTAAAAGACGTTTTTATAGAGAACTCACAAGGAGCATGTGCTCACATGGTAGTCAGTAAAACTGATGCAAAGACATTTTTATGGTCTCTCTAAAGAGCTTTAGAATTGATTGCATTTCATGGGAGACACTGGCATAGGATCATCTAGGATGTCATGTCCTAATTAATGAAGATTCTGTGCTCTATGAGCAAAACAGCTGAAATAGCTCGAAAGAAACATGAGATGAGCTAATTTAGAGAATTCACCCCATATATTCACATAGACTTTTTATGCCCGACCTATGGGAGAGCATTCCAAGCTCACATTTATCTGATCAGTCACAATCAGATATACTGTAGTTTAACTCTTACATATTGATGTCATTTTGGTCCTCTAAGAATGAAGAACAGCAATCTATATATATATATATATATATATATATATATACATATATATATGTATATATATATATATACATATATATGTGCATATGTGAATATGTACAAAGATATATAAAATATATCTCATAATATTTTATAAATTTAAAACAATTTAATTACTGCAAGTTTTTCTCAGACATTTTTTAAATCAAAATCTATCATCATTTAACTCTGACACTAAATTCTTACTAAATGTCTAATTATGTTTTATAACCAGCCCTGGGTTCTCAAATATACATAAATAGAAGGCAAATTCTAGTAAAGAAATTGTTAATTTGACAGGTTGCCCCAAAGAAACGAGTTCTTATTCTAGTTCCAGTTCTCTCTCTCTCTCTCTCTCTCTCTCTCTCTCTCTCTCTCTCTCTCTCTCTCTCTCTCTTCCCTGCCATCATTTTCATTCAAACACATAAATTCATGAATTTATAATAACATAAATATAAACTGATTTGAAAATCCATTGGAAATTTATGTTTCATCTAGATACCCTGAAACAAAACTAGTCAGTCTAATGAGTCACTTATGTAACACAACTCTCTTTTTTTTAGTGCTTTTTTTTGCAAGGCAAAGGGATTAAGTGGCTTGCCTAAGGCCACACAGCTAGGTAATTATTAAGTGTTTGAGGCTGGATTTGAACTCAGGTACTCCTGACTCCAAGCTGGGTGCTCTATCCACTGCACCACCTAACTGTCTCAAGTAACACAACTCTTAAATGATTATATGTTATGACCAGAAGTACCATTCTCTAGTGCAACCATTGTTGTACTTACATCACAATGTGTCTTGGTTCATAAGTAGATAAGTCAAGACTATTTTTGTACTAAGAGCTTGTAAGAAAAGTTTCAGATGGAGCCACAGGAACAAAGGAAAAATAGTAAAAGCTTCACCATTTCCCTTCACTCCTGCTTAAGAAACTCTTAAGGATAAACTACATTAAAAACCAAACATTTTTCAATATCATTAATACCTTAATATGTACATGACTTTAGTATCAGCCAGTTATTTCAGGGCTACATAAATGTTTCATTGAAATTTTGTTTACAATTAGTTTGTTTCCTTTTCCAATGATTATTTAAGAACATATATAAAATTTTCAGTCTGGCATTCATTGTCATTCTGGACCTTTATCAATGAACCTTTTGACCTTAACTTCCTTCAATGTCCCCTAACATACCCTATATTTTAGTAAAATGAAACCACTAAAAGATTCTCTTTATATGTTCCTCATTGTTCCATCTCTGTCTTTCTATATAGCAGTCCATTAATTTGAGATAGTCTCCTTTCCTTGATGAAAATGTACATATTCTTTAAAGCTCAGTTCAAATTCTTCTCCTTGTTGAATGAATTACTAGTTCTCTTTTTTAGGAGAGATCTCTCCCTTAACAGTTTCTTTTTTGAAATTTGAAATTTTATTTTTCCAAAGACATGTTATGAAAGTTTTTTTCAACATTCATTCATATGCATATGTATATTTTTAATTTACAAAATCTCCTTCCATTCTCCGTTCCCACCACCATCCCCTCAGCAAGCAAACAGTCAGGTTAACATTATACATACATATTTTTGATATACATGTTTACAGATAAGTCATTTTTGATATGAGAAATTAGGATTAAGGGAAAAATATACATAAGAGATAATCTTTATAAAGTATTCATCAGGTATTTAAGGTTTTTTTTCCCCTTTTGTTTTGCTTTCTCTGGATGAGTCCCTTAATATTTTCAAAGCGTATTGTTCCAAACTTTTTATTCAAGTGTATATTATAGGACTTGTGTAGTACTGGGAGATAAGGGTCCTCCTAGGAAGGTTCTGTTATTACTCTTTTTGTCCTGCATAAACCTGAATCTTTGTAATTCTTAGACAAAACATGAATTCAATAGATACTATCTTAGTTGATTAAACACAGAACTTAGTTATGTTAAGGTGTTCAATGCCATTTATACACAAATGGAAAAGGGGTGCAAAAAGAAGAATAAAGGAAAACACTTTGAGAATTCCCTTCCATTATTCATCCCTAAAGATCTCCTATCATCTTTGTTTTGTATCAGAGAAAAAGACATGACTTTGTAGGAAGATTCACAAAGGTATTTAAGGTAGAAAAAAATTTTAAAAACCAACGAATTACCTCCCTTAACTTCTCCAAGAGGAGAAGGGAACCACAGGTTTCTCCCAAAATTCTATATTTGAGGGTAGATGAATATGTTTGTGTGTGTGTGCATGTGTGTCTATACACACAAATATATTTACATAATATACATATATATCTTTACACATATGCACATAAACACAGACATATGTATATGCTTACATTTTTAAGTGGAGAGAGAAATGCATATATATGTACTTATTTGTTTACCTATATACATATATGTGAACTAGAAATATATAATTGGAATGTTAAATTTCTTTTATGCTTAGTTTTATGAATTCTGAAATACTGAAAATGTTTCAAAATCCTTACAATAATAAATATCTATCTAAAACCATCAACAAATATTATATTTAATGTGAATAAATTCAGAGCATTTTCAATAAATTCAGGGGTGAAACAAGGATATCCATTATCACCATTACTATTCACTATAGTATTGGAGATACCAGTGGCAGCTAGATGGTACAGTGAATAGATAACTTGCTTTGGAGTCAGGAGGACCTGAGTTCAAATGTGGCCTCAGACTCCTAATAATTATCTAGATGTGTGACCTTGGGCAAGGCACTTAAGCCCATTGCCTTAAATAAATAAAAAAGAATGCTAGCAATATCAGTAAAAGAACAAAAAGAAATTGAAGAAATCAGAATTTGGAATAAAGAAACAAAACATTCAATTTTTGCAGATGATATGATGACACACCAAGAAAACCCGAGAAAATCATCTTAAAACCTCCTTGAGGGGAGGCTAGGTGGTACAGTGGATAGAGCACCAGTCCAGGAGTCAGGAGGAACTGAGTTCAATTCTGACCTCAGAGACTAAATAATTACCTAGCTGTGTGGCCTTGGGTAATCCACTTAACCCCATTGCCCTACAAAAACCTAAAAAAACAAAAACAAAGAAAAATTCCTTGAAAGAATGGACAAATTATGCAAAATAGCAGGATGTAAAATAAGCCCACAAAAAATCATCAGCATTTCCATATATGAAAAGGCCAAGAACAATAGATGGAAAGAGAATTTCCATTTAAAATAATTGTAGACCCCATTATATACTTGGAAGTCTATCTCCCAAGAGAAACCCAGAAACTGTATGAACATAATTATAAAGCTCTCATCACCCAAGTAATGTCAGATATAAATAAAAGGAAAAATGTCAAATGCTCATGGATATAAGTTGAGCTAATATAATAAAAATGACAATTCTACACAAACTAAATTATTCACTACCATACCAATCAAACTACCAAATAACTTCTTTAATGGAGGTAGAAAAAATAGTAAACAAAATTCATCTGGAGCAACGAAGGGCAAGAATAGCAAGGGAATTGAAGAAAAGCATGTAAAGGAAGGTGGACTAGTTCTACCAGATCTAAAACTATACTATAAAGCAGCAGTCATCAAAATGCCAAGTACTGGTTAAGAAATAGAGTAATCAGGGGCGGCTAGGTAGCACAGTGGATAGAGAACCAACCCTGGAGTCAGGAGTACCTGAGTTCAAATCTGGTTTCAGACACTTAATAATTACCTAGCTGTGTGGCCTTGGGCAAGCCACTTAACCCCATTTGCCTTGCAAAACCCTAAAAAAAATAGAGTAATAGATCAGTGAATTAGGATAGGTTCAAAAGAAACTGCAGCAAATGATTACAGCAATCCACAATTTGACAAACCATAAGACATCAGCTTCTGGGATAAGAATTCACTATTTGACAAGTGTTGGGAAAACTGGAAAATAGTATCGCCAAAACAAGGCATATATCCACATCTCACACCCTATATCAAAATGGTACAGGGTTTATACATAAAGAGCGATACCATAGATAAATTAATAGACCAAAAAATACTCAGTCTATCTGATCTATGGAAAGGGATAAATCTATGGTCAAACAAGAATTAGATCAAATTATAAACTGCAAAATGAATGATTTTGACTATATTAAATTTAAAAAAGGTTTTGCACTAATAAAATCAATACTGCCAAAATTAGAAGGAAAGCAGAGAGCTAGGAATCAATCTTCACCACCAGGAGTTCTGATAAAGGTCTCATTTCTAAAATATATAGAGAATTGCATCAAATTTATCAGATCACAATTCATTCCCCAGTTGATAAATACTTAAATGATATAAAGAGTAAGTTTTCAAATGAAGAAAGTAAACATATATAATCATAGGAAAAAAATTCTCCAAATCACTATTGATTAAAGAAATGTGAATTAAAACAAAAATGAGATACCATCTCTCATCTATTAGAGCAACCCAGATGAGAAAAAGGGAAGATGATTAATGTTGGAGAGATTGTGGGATGATTGGTACACTGATGCATTGCTGGTGGAGTAGTGAACAGATTCAACCATTCTGGAGAGTAATATGGAATTATGCCCAAAGAGCAATATCTCTGTTCGTACCCTTTGACCCAGAAATTCCAATTCTAGTACTATATCCAGAAGAAAGTGCAAAAAATGGCAAAAGTCTTACATGGTCCAAAATATTCATAGCAGCCCTTTTTGTAGTGGTTAAAAATTGGAAATTTAGGAGATGCCCATCAATTAGGAAATGGCTAAACAAGATGTGGCATACGAAATACTGTGGAATATTATTAATCTATAAGAAACCATAAATGGTCAGACTGTAGAGAAGCATGGAATGACTTATGTGATCTGATAATGAGTGAAGAGAGTAGAACCAAGTGAAAAATGTACACCTGAACAACATTATGAGATGATCAACCTTGATGAAAGCAATTCCTCTCAACAGTCCAGAGAGCTAGGACAATGGTATTTGCCTGGTTATGGGCTATATTATCCCCAACCATAGGAAGAAAACCAAAACAAAGCAAAACACAAAGAAAAAAAAATAAACACTTTATAGAAATTTATCTATTGTTTAACTCTTTCCCTTGATCCTAGTTCCTCATGTCAAAAATTACTTATTCGTAAATATGTTTAACAAAACAGGTATGTAAAATATTATCCTGACTGTTCCCTGATGGGGGGATGGGAAGGGAGGGAGGAAGGGAATTTTATAAATTGGAAAAATGCATGTTCAAATGGATAAAAATTAAAAAAAATAATTTTCAAGCACATTTTGATTTTAGTGAAATGAGGTGCTGTTTTTTTTGGGAGGGTTATGCTTGGGTCAGTTTTTAGATATACTTTCCAACAACAATAGTTTTATTATAGGAAATTCTTTTGTTAGCCACCTCTCTCATGTGATCCATTTCATTAGAATTTTCCTCGTGAAATTAAATAAATTTTTCATTTATGCACCTCTACCTTTTTCTTTGAAATATTAGGAAGCAAATATTACAAAAGCTTTTATTTCAGCTGCTATTCAGCAATTGGTGGAATTCCCCCCCGCAAAAAAATAAACAAATCAACTAGAGGAATAATATAGCCAAGTTAGAAACTTACTTGAAATTTAATAAGAAACTATATATATATATATATATATATATATATATATATATGTATATATATATATATTTAAATGCAATAATTAATTATACTGTTGTCTTTTGTAAATTGATAGTATTTATACTTCATGATTGTTGTTGACCATCCTTATTTTCAAAGAGAACCAATGTCTTCACAGGTAATATCTTTATCAGAACTCCTAGTTGTAAAGATTATTTCCCAGCTTTCTATTTCCTTCTAATTTTGACAACATTGATTTTATTAATGCAAATCCTTTTTGATTTAATATAGTTAAAATCAGTCATTTTGTAGTGTATAATGTGTTCTAATTATTGTTTAGTCATACATGCATCCCTTTTTCATAGATCAGATAGCTAGAGTATTTTTGATCTATTAATTTATCTGCCATATTGCTCTTTATGTTTAAATCCTGTACCCATTTTGACCTTATTCTGGTGTAGGGTATGTGATATGGATCTATTCCTTGTTTTTGCCATACTATTTTCCAGTTTTCTGCAGGTTATATCTTATACTAATCTGTCAGTTTCACTTTCATTTGCAGTTTTACCAAAGTCCTTTAGCTGGACAAAAGGTAAAATGATTGACCATAGCCCAGGATGCAGTAGATCACCTTGGCATCTTCAATATATGACCATGTTCTCAATATTTCATTGTGGCTGTTTCAGCTACTTTCAGGGCATTGGAACAAACTGTTCTCATACAGTCACTCCACCTAGGGAAGTCTTTTCCTGCTCAGAGTAGATCCCTTCTAATTCATCGATGGTTTCAACCCTGGCTTTTAAGCCTTTTGATCAGATGTGTTTTTTTTCTGGGATGTAGCCCCTGCTTGGCTTATAATTTCTCAATTTAGTGATTAATAGAAAATATATGCAACCCAATTTCTATTTCTAGCTCAAGAATAAGCACACATGAAAACTGAAACACAATGCACCATTGGTGGCCTCCTGAAATGATTCAGCCATTCTACAAAGCAATTTGAAACTATGCAAAAAGGGCTAAAATGTGCATACCTTTGATGTAGCAATAGCATTATTAAACCTATCTCCAAAAGAGATTATGAAAAGGGGAAAATCCCTATGTACAAAAGTATCCTTTTTGTAGTAGCAAAGAACTGGAAATAGAGGAGGAGGACTATCAATTGGAGAATGGCAGAACAAATTTTTGTATATGAATGTGATAGAATACAATTATTCTGAAAGGAATCATAATCATGTATATTTTTGGGGGGAAAGCTGGAAAGATGTACATGTCCTGAAATTGAGTGAAGTGAGCAGGACTAGATGAACATTTTACACATTAAAAGTATTCATTGTGATGATCAACTATGATGAATTTAGTTCTTCTCAACTGTATAATCATCAAAGACAATTATAAAAGCCATGATGAAAAATGCCATCAATATTCAGGGAAAGCATCATTGAATTTAATGTAGAACAAAACATACTATTTTCTGTTTTTTAAAATTGGTTTATGTTTTCATTTGTTTTGCCTTTTCTTCTAATTATTATCTCACAATATGCAAATTGTTCAACATAATTGTACATGTATATCCTATATGAGAATACTCATTGTCATAGGGAGGAGGGAGGGAAGGGAGGGAGGTAGAAAAATGTAGATCTCAAAAATTTTATAGGAAATGAATGTGGAAACTATTTTTACATGTAATTGAAAAACTAAACTAAAATAAAAAAGAATAAACTCATATTATTTGCACTTCTAGTATTATATTGTTAAACTTATATGTAATACGGTACCAGTTCCAAAATTAATAAGACAAAAATAGAGCATACAGGTCATCAAAATCTCTGTCTGCTATTTTTATAAATAATGAGAAATATATAGTAAATGTATATGAAATTATTGAAACTTTAAAGCATTCCACTGTTTTGGAACACTTTGTCTTATACAAGACTTTCAATAAGGATTGCAGAAGATTTGGGAGGAAGGAGTACATTTTATATGGAACAATGTGATAATGAACCAATGAAAACTACCTATTTCCTCAAGAAGTTCATTATTATTGTTCATTACTATTATTTCTCTAATAAGATCCCTACTTCACCTTGCAATGGAAATAAAATCCAAAAATCCATGGTATCAGGACTTATTTTGGTTTTTAGCCTTGTATTCTCATCATCTGACATCCCCAGTGACTCACCCTTAACAGGTGCTATGTAGCTGCTCATTGAAAGTTGAGTGAATGTTAATTTACATAATAGACATTTTACATCAGAGAACTCTGTAGGTACTCATCAACACAGAATTCTTAATCATATTGTCAATTATCACTGATTGGTTTTTATCTTTTTGGAACATGACATGTTTATCTTTAAGAGAATAAAGCATATAGAGAAGGGAATGTGTTCATATCATTAGTAAACTAGTACTTGGCCGGAGCAGCCATAAAAGAAAACAGTTTATAGCAATCTGTAAGCAAAGAAAAAGTGATTTGACTGCTTGTAATCTCCTTAGAAGTTATCCCTACCCTGCTGAATTCTTTTATGTTCTGGAACCTCTCTTGACTAATTTTGAAACACATCTGGTTTACTCAATTTGGGGGGCATTTTTCTCCTCTGAACCCCCTGCCAGCCTAAATACAGATTGATTTTTTGGCCAAAGATCCATGGTTCTCAATTAATTTCATTCTGATCTAAAAAGCAGTCAGTCATGGGAGTTAGGCATAGGTAAGTCACAGCAATTTGGATTTGAGGAAAATAATCTAAATTAAATTACCAGTATTAGAGGAATGAAAGGGTAGTGGAAAAACAGCATGAGTAAAAATTACTTATTTCTTCCTATATCAGTAATTTATAAATTATTTTTCTGATGAAGATTATATTCAGTGCTAATAGTCCACATGTGTTTGAATGTAGAGTCTGAAACAGATTATTTTATTCACTATCCCTGTCAATTTATGTCTCACACTCACAAGTTTTTCTGTATATACATGTATATACTATATATATGTATATTATTATAATTAATACCTATTCTTCCTCCAAGGAAAAGAATTTTGTTTTAAATTATGTTTATAACTTCTCATTATTTACCAAATATTACACTCCCCATATTTTATTGAGGGAACCATATCTTGTAATGAAAACTTTGGAAAGGAGAAAAAGGTAGTTTATAAAAATTAATCAAAAACTTTTATCACATCTGAGAATATTCAATTTTTCTATGAATTAATGAATGAATAAAAATAACTTAGTGATCATAATGTACAAAGTACTGTGCTAAGACCGAGTCAACAAGTATTTATTACACAGTTGGTATATGTTTTTCTTTAAGTGATGGAAGACAAAATCCTTTGCTAAATTTATTAAAATCTAGCCCTTATGCAATTAATAAATGGCAAAGAATATGAAAATGGAATTTCTTTTCTTTATTTTCAGGAGTTGTGAATTTTAAGGATGTGTGCAGTAGTATTTTTTGATGCAATATCAGATCATATTAGACAAGACATTTGATAGGCTTCAGACCCTGGGTACTTGGGCAAGTCAATTAACTCTGATTACTTTGCATCCATCCCCATCTCCAGTCATCTAAATTCATATTTGACCCTTGGACCTATATAAGGAGACTGTGAGACTCATGTCTTAGCACAGCAACCCCTAACTCAAATTGAATTAACTTACTTGTGAGGGCATCAAATACCTGAAGTCATGATCTTCCTTAAAAACAAAGGACATTGTGAATAGGTAGCTATATAATAGATGATAGATATAGATTTATAAATATATATTTTATGCACATACTCACATTATATATATATATGTATATATATATATATATATATATATATATATATATAAAACAAATGTATAATATTGAAGAACTTGGTGCTTATTTCTTTATATTATTATACTGAGTTTTCAAAATTGTCTTCTCCATACTCTTTGACATGGTGTCCATAAATCCTTTGTTGTTGTTTTTTAAGGCAATGGATTTAAGTGACTTGTGCAATGTCACACAGCTAAATAAGTATTAAATGTCTGAGTTTTCATTTGATCTCAGGTCCTCCTGACTCCAGGGCCAGTGCTCTGTCCACTGTACCACCTAGCTGGCCCTGTGGTCATAAATACTTAATTTATCTCAAGTTTGTACAAATGTGCATTAATTCATTATTCTCTTAGTCATCAATGTCCTACAGAATACGGAGTTCATTTTGAACATGAGCTCAAGTTATGTCTGCAAAATACTTCCTATATGATACTGGGCAAGTATTTTAAGTTTCTGACTCCCATGAACCACTCTAAGATTATAATATGTAAACAAATTGCTGATTTGCACTGGTGAAAGAAATTTCCCCATATGTTATTTCCCACACATATTAAAAATGTCACAGCTAGAATAAAAATATCAGAAAAAATATATAAAATGATACTTATATGTAATTATATTCTTTCATGGAATATGGTAGTTTAAAATCAATAAGTTAGTTCTCTTGAGATTTTATAAAAATTCAAACATCGGAGGTAATCGCTTAAAATAACTCAGGTAGGGGAAGCTAAGTGGCGTAGTGGATAAAGCACCAGCCTTGGAATCAGGAGTACCTGGGTTCAAATCCGGTCTCAGACACTTAATAATTACCTAGCTGGGTGACCTTGGGCAAGCCACTTAACCCCATTTGCCTTGCAAAAATCTAAAAAAAAAATAACTCAGGTATATAACACTAATGTTACTGGACTTCTTTACATGATTGTTATTTTTAACTTTCTGAATGATTTTATTCAATACATATCTTATTTGCCTTTTTTATCTTAGATAAGAAACAAATAAGAGTGTGTGTGTGTGACTGTGGGTGAATGTATATGTATGTGCACTTATCTATACAATTTAGTGAAGATATAATGAATTATTGGCAAATTGGTTACCAGAAAAAAGGAATTTGTTATCTCATTATTCAAAAATCAGAATTTCGTTCAGTGAGTCACTTCATTTCAACGTATTTTGCATTCACAATGGATCTTTTTACAAGACACCTGGAAAGGAAATCATTTCCGTAAACACAGGAATTTTTGGTGGTTTGATTTTTTTTTGGATATCAAAGTAGTTCTGGATATTTACATAAAAGAAATTATATGGAAATCAACAGGTTTTCATAACACATTCAATTACCTCTTTGAAGGCTCATGCCCTCTCAATTCATTTGAGTAAGATCTACTAAAGATTGTAAAATTTATATTTATAAGAGCATATAGTTTCTTTAAAAGACCATAGTTAAGACATTTGGTTTAGGCATGACATATCACACATTTTACATAGACTTCCAAAGAATTAATTAAATTTTCTTGCCCAAGTCTATTTTATATATGCGCACATGCACACACACACACATGCATACACGTATATACACAATGTTATATTTATATAAATGCAAATAGTAATGGAGGAGAAAAATGATGTTACTTGCAATTGATTTTTACATTAAATCAACAGCAAGAAGCAAATTATAAGATTTAACTACCCTTTTTGTTTGAGTTGATTCTTCTTTAATATACTGTGCCCCCTCATTGGTTTCTATAGCATTCTATAGCATTATCAGCTTACTTTATTTTATATATGTATATTATATATATATATAGATAGATAGATAGATAGATAGATAGATATTGCTGTATTGATGTTGTTCAGTAATTCAATTATGACCCACAAATTTTTGATCCTGTGAATCTTCAGTCCTTTACTATCTCCTGAAGTCTGTCACTATCCATGGTATTCCTTTTCCAGTACATCACCATTTGTCAGAACTCTTCTCTATGATCTGTCTGTTTTAAGTATATATCTTCAGTATGTAATGAGTGTACAGACACAGGCACACACATACACATACATACACATTCATGCACATATTCATTGATTCATTTGTTTACTCTCTGGTACTAATCTGCCTTTTCAATCTTATTGCATATTATATACCTTCATACAATATAATAAGACCAAATTGAAATTTCTTGTTATTTTCCCTTTATGGAACTTCATGAGCCATCTGTGTGACTTATAATAGATTATCTCCAGTGTCTAGAAAGTACTCCCTCATTAATTCAAATTCTTGGCATTCTTAGTTTCTTTCCAAGATCAACTCATTTGTCAATTACATGAAACCTGTTTCACCACTCCCTTCTCTTATTCTAATATTTTTCTTCGATGTTTATATTTTATGTTCCTATACATGACTATAAACATCTTGAGGGCAGGCACTGTTTCATTCTTGTTTTTGTAACACCAAAAGCCACTATACCCTTCTGTCACATTGTAGGAACTTAAGAAATACACAGTTGATTAAATGATGAAGGAACTAATACATGCAAAAAGCTGAAAAAAATGACAAAGTAATCAATCTGTGTTACATAGCAAAGATTTCAAATCTTTGTTCTATGTTAGACTTAAATAGCATCACTTGTCTGATAGCTATACAGAAACAAAACTGTAGTATCTCCACTGCTACAACAATGCTGGCTGATCCTTTAAAGTTGATATATTTTCCTTTTTAAGTTGTGAGAAGTTATTAAACATTTTTCATTTATTAAGCAAACTCCTGCTGAGATTTAAAGTACTGGGCATTCAAGCAAATAAAAATAGTCAACGATTATTAGATAGCTTTCACCAAATTAAGATAATTAGTATAGTAAAAAATATAAAAGCAATAGTTGAATGTCTAAAATTTCATCTCATAAATAGAACTTCCACAGGGCATGTTGAATATAAATGGAATATTCATTCTAATGAGATAATTTCATATTTAACACAAGGTTAAGTTATAGAAAACAATAATCATACACAAGTAGAAATATTCTAAAATTTATTTTACTAAATTTTTCTCAAAATATTCAACTTTTTAAGAAGTAAAACTGAGAGCTAATTTTTCTGAATTAAAAGGCTTAAATATAAAATAGGTTTCTTCAATCTACTTCAATGTTTGCGAAATTTGACAATTTCAGGAAAAAAAATTTTATTAATTAATCTCATCTCTGCCCCTCCCCAATCTTCAATATAGATTACAAAGAAGCCAAAAACTACTACTCAGCATTAGAAATAGGAATTCTCCTTTATATTATTATAGGGTTTTCGACCTCTTTAAAATTACAGCAATAAAGCTACTGAGATCTACTTAAAAATGCTGATAACTTCTTCAGATAATTGTAGATCAGACATGTCCAATTATGGCCTGATCTTAATTATAAGCTGAAATAGATTCATATGTATAGACATATATGTATATAAATATGTATGCACATACATATGTATATATATATATATACATATGTATGTTTTCCTCTGTTACCTTTGCTAATCATAAAAATTTACTACAAGTTAGCTTTCCCAGTAGGATTCCATTGTAATATGTCTTCTATTTGTTAAGACCAAATTATGAAGAATCTGGATCAGAAAACTTTCTATTCAATGTGTCTGAATATCACAGGAATAACCTTAGTCAAAAAAAATATCTTTACATTTTTTAAAAAGATTATATTCTTTTTTGAACTTCTTTTCTTGCTGCATTTTTAAATCTATTTCATCCTTTCCAAAGATAATTCAACACTAGAAAATACTTGTCATAAGGAAACAACCATTTCCTTTAGAAAAGTTAACAAAATTGTGAATGATTTCAACAGAATGTGTGTCTGAAGACACACATTTATATTTTCATAGTGTCAAGAAAATTGTTAAAGTATCAATTCTCATGCCCCCACCCCAACTCACCTTATTTTTTAAAATTATTTTAAAAAATATTTTCATCTATATGCACGTCTATTTTTAAGTTACAACATTTCTATACATTTCACTTACCACCCACCTCCCCTCAGCAGCCAGCAGTCAGGTTAATATTGTACGTGTATATTTTTGATAAACAAGTTTACAGATTATTCAGATTCAGTGTGATGAATTAGGATTAAAGGAAAGACATACATAAGAGATAATTTTTATAAAGTGTTCATCAGATTCTGAAGGGTGTTTTTGTTTGTTTTGTTTATCTTCCTATGGATTGGGGCAACATTGTCTATAGCTTGTCTAAAACAGTGTCCAAGCTCTCTGAACTGCTGAGAGGAATCAAGGTTGAATATCTCACAGTGCTGTTGTTAATGTGGACATTGTTAATTTGGTTCTGTTCCCGTCATTCAGCCTCAGATCCTGGAAGTCATTCCATGCTTCTAGAGAATATTTATGGTTTAATATAGAATAATAATATTCTATAATATTCATGTACCATAACATATTTTGCCATTTCCCCAACTGATGGGCATTCCCTCAATTTCCAATTCTTTGCCACTACAAAAAGAACTGCTGTGAATATTTTCAAATGTGGGAATTTTCCCATTTTTTATGATTTCTTCTGGATTTAAGCATAGAATTGGAATTTTGGAGTTAAAGAGAATGAACATGTTTATTGCTATTTGGGCATAGTTCCATATTGCTCTCAAGAATGGATGGATCAAGTCACAACTCTACCAGCAATACTTCAAAGTCCCAATCCTCCCACAACCTCTACAAGGATCATTTTCCTTTTTTTCTAATCTTGACCGATCTAATAGATGTGAGATGATATACCTCATTATTGTTTTAATTTACATTTATTTAATCAATAATGATTTAGAGCATTTTTTCATATGATTATTATATAGCTTTAATTTCTTCATTTGAAAACTGTCTATTTATATCCTATGACCATTTATCAATTTGGGAATGACTTGTAACCTTATACATTTCATGTAATTCTCTATATATTTTAGAAATGAGACCTTTATCAGAACTACTAGCTATGAAGATTATTTCCCAGCTTTTTGCTTTCCTTATAATTTTGGCAGCATTGATATTATTAGTGCAAAAACTTTTTTAATTTAATATAATCAAAATAATTAATTTTATATTTTATAATGTACTCTAATTCTTGTTTGTTCATAAATTTATGTCCTTTACCTTATATTTTGATAAAAATTTTAGACTGCCTTCATCAGTTCTCCCTAGGACTTTTTAAATGGATCTGATAATTAAATTATTTCCTCTCTAGCTTTGCAACACAATACTCTCCTCCATTTAGCTGCCATGATACACTTAATTACTCTATGAAAAATATTCAGTTATTCCTAATATTGTCCAGAATAAATCACAAACTCCTTAAACTGGTCTTTAAATCCTCCATAATTAGACTTTTATTTTTTACTCCTCCCTCCAAAATTATTACTTTATTGCATTTATCTCCTCTACCTTAATGGAAAATTTGATTTTCCATCTTTTTATTGGTGAAAGGGAGTTCATACCATTTCCTTACTGTTATTTCTTCTTTCTTTTACATCTTCAATGTTCTTCAAATTCTACCTGCTAGAGGAAGACTTGCATGAGTTCTAAAGTTGTCAATTTCTTTCTGAATCTATCTATGTCTCTTTGTCTTTCTCCTTCCCTTCCTTCTTCTATGCTCTTCTTTCCTCCTTCCCTTCCTCCCTCTTTTCCTACCTTCCTTTCTCCCTTTCTCCCTTCCTTCCTTCCTTCCTTCCTTCCTTCCTTCCTTCCTTCCTTCCTTCCTTCCTTCCTTCCTTCCTTCCTTCCTTCCTTTCCATGTTTTCTCTCTTAAAAGCAAACAAGTAAGCAAAACAGCAACCTGAGTTTGTATTACTTATCAGTTGTTTTGTTTTAGCTGATCCCTATAGTAGAATGTCAGACACTTTCTGGTAAGAGCTATTCATTTTCTAATCTTTGCATTTCAAGCTGTTAAATAATATCTTTTACATGGCATTTAATTAAATAATATTCATAAAATTGATTTATACAGAATAGAGTTAATCTCAAGTTTCACATCATATGTGACTTTTCACCAGAACAGTTTTGTGGAAAAGACAAAGAGATATATGGTGAACAGCAGTACATGATGCAAAGAGTATGTTTGCTAATGGAGCAAAGCAAACTAGTAGGCAAATTCTAGATTAGGATATAATTGCATAAGTAAATTAGATTTAGATTGGTATATAACTTTTTTAACACATTTTAATATCTATAATGCTAACAGAGGCATTGATATGTTTGAATATGTTTAAGATTTTTTGAAACCTTCAAGAAACTGAGATGTCAGGCAGAATGGAAAATGGAAAACAAAGATGTCATAATGATTTATGTAAAGAACTGAAAATGATTCAAAATTCTACACCACAAATTAAGAATAAAGGAAGAGTACTAAACTTCATGAACATTAATCTGGGAAAGAATTACAGATTTTCATTTACTAAAACTACAGCATGAATCAGAACTGCATTGTGTTTGCCAGAAGAGATTATATAATTTAGATTGCATTAATAGCTAAGGAATATCTTGTTTTAAAGGAGTAAATCATCCTTCTGTATTGTTTTCTTATTTGATATGTGTGAATTTTCTACAGACACACACACACACACACACACAGAAACAAAAATCATAAAACTGCTTCCCCAAATAGATTATAAATATTCTTTTATAGAATAAAATTGTAGTATGACAAATTTTAAAAGGTATTTTCACAAAGTGGAACCATTACAGAGGAAGATAACCATGATTGGGAGGGAACTGAAAGACTATAAAAGGAATATTTATCCTCTAGAATAAAAAAAAAAAGACTTAGGTCATTGGAGTGGCACATCGTAACAGTCTTCAAATATTTAAAGGGTAGTCTATCATATGAAAGAGAGATTATATTTCTTGCAGGCAAGTCTAGAAACAATGAGTATAAAATACAAAGAGGCCAATTTTGACTTAATATGATGAAGAATCTTAAAGGAGAGTGGCACTTGAAAACTTAGAATAATGGTTGAACTCACAATGTTGAAATGAATATTTTAAAAGTATTTAACAATGATTCACAAAGAACAGGCCTTTTAGGCATGTGCAGGGTCAGTTTCTATCCAGCGCACTGGAGAATGTTATATGATGTTGTCTCTTTCCTTATCTGATGGTGTTTTTTGGTCATTAAAATTTTATAGAATTTGTCAGTACAAGTCTTCATGTGTGAAAGCAGTCAAATAACTGACAACATGCTTGTGTCAACTCCAAATGAAAAAAAAAATAGTCTGCAATATTCCTAAATAGTCCAAAGAATTAAGAATCAGGAGAATTGTCAATAAGAAGCCTTGTAATTGAAATAGATACGGGGTTATTTACAAGGTTAGGCAGTTGGGCAAGAATGAATAGAAAAGCAAAGAACAAAGAGTACTTAACATATCCCTAGCATGGGAAAGCAGGTGCAATAATTTTTGTGATGTCATATCTACCTTGCTGCAGCTTAAGCAAGATCCCATAGTCCATTGATCTTTGTTCATTAAAGCAAAGGCAAGCCAGGGAAAATAGGCAGTTTGTAAAGAACATTGTCACATGTCACTGTGGCTCAAGAGAAAGTAGGGCACACTCTGCGAATTTCATGGAAATTGGGGAGGTTACCTATATCAACCACAGGCATTTATAATAGAAATTACAAATGACATTAACTTTT
This sequence comes from Macrotis lagotis, assembly GCF_037893015.1. Taxonomy (NCBI): domain Eukaryota; kingdom Metazoa; phylum Chordata; class Mammalia; order Peramelemorphia; family Peramelidae; genus Macrotis; species Macrotis lagotis. Next base: position 143,817,123 of record NC_133663.1, on the reverse strand, counting down.
TTTTTAGATTTTTAAGGCATGGGGTTAAGTGGCTTGCCTAAGGTAACTTTTAACAAATATGGAAGCAATATGGATGGGGGAATTCAGGAATACATAAGAAGGAACTATGAAAGATATGATGACAATGGTGGCATATACAAAGGTTAATTTTTCTCTTGGGAAAGTGTGGGCCTCAGTAGTTTATAGATCTCAACGTCAAATTTTAGAACAATATAATCTAACACATGTTAAGATTTATCTAAGATGCAAAGTGCTTGCTTTCTTTTTTTGTGGCTCCTATGGTTAAAAAAATTCTCTGTATTGAACTCAAACTGAAATTGACCAGTGAAATAATATTGATAGAGACTGTAATTGTTTGCAAAACAATATGGCTTTCTAGAGAGATAATTCCTTCATTTGATAAACAGGAATATATGTCAATACAACACAACATAAAATAAAGAAATCCAAAGCAAGATTAACAAAAATAACCTTCCCCTCAAATTAAAAAGAAAAGTTTCCACATTAGAAAGTTGCTGATCTCAATGAAATTGCCAGTCTAGTCCTTATCCCTAGACTTATCCCTACTTTTGCCTTTAAATATATTAACATTAAGGTGTCAGCCAACAAGAATTTATGAAATATATATTATTTATTAGAAATTGTACTGAGATACAAAGATAAGGAAAAATGCCTCTCCATTCTCATCCTGAGACTTTTAAGTCATTCATATAGCACTCTTTAGTTTTATTCTCTTTTTCTTTAATTGATCTCAAATTTATATTGGAAAAGCAATTATGGAATGAGCAGATCTTGAACAAGACTACTTGATTGCAGAAAAAATATATCGTACTCTAGAGAAACTTCCATCTTAGAATTTGATGAAACTTGCAGGTTCCGGAACCACAAAGCTAAAATAATAATAATGTACCTTTTTTAAGAGATGAAAACTTAGGGCAGTTATATGCTACAGTGGATAGAGCACCCATCCTGCCATCAAGAGGATTTGAGTTAAATTTTGATTTCAGACACTTGAAAATTTCCTAGCTGTGCAATCTTGGGCAAGTCAATTAAGAGAGAGAGAGAGAGAGAGAGAGAGAGAGAGAGAGAGAGAGAGAGAGAGAGAGAGAGAAGGAGGAGGAGGAAGAGGAAGAGGAAGAGCAAAACTCTTTTGGGAATATCATAGTTAAGTGTTCCTAAAATCAAGGTACATTTCAATTGCAGAATATTTTATCAAATGCCTAATTAAAGTAGTTTTTTCTAATATCACTTTCCATCTCTTTCTTAAGGTTTTTCTTTTACAATCCATTTTAGCTGGAATAGAACAGTTAGCTCTTAGTGATGTTTATACAAATATTCTCAAAGCCAAAATGTTCATATTAATTAAACAATTATCCTTCAGCTGTATCAGATATTATGTTATTCATGAAATTAGAACATTGCTATATTGTTAATAAAATTATAATATAATATGTTGTCATCTGTTTTTAAATACATGCCTGCCCTTTCAAATTATCCACATCATGACTCTATGAAAAAAGGAAGTTAGTATTCAGGAATCATACAACTATTCAATTGCATTTTTAAAGACAGATTCTCTCAGAACCAGAATCTCTTAGACTCAAGATATGCTTTGATGTTAAATGTTAAATTGGAGACTGTGGAAATGGAATTAGCCTCTCTCAGGTCACTTACTTGCCACTTATAGGCAATTAAATCAGTAATTATGAAATAGAGTTAATGCAATTGGGGCTTTTAAGGTTCCAGGTTGGCACTTCATCCATTTCATAATTTAAATTAGACACTAAAACAATCTAATTCATTATTATATCCAGCCTTGACTTTTCTTCTGGAATATTATCAATAAATATGATATATTAATATTGAATAATTTTTGAAAGATAGTCCTTTCACTTAAATGACTGCCTTGATAATGAATCAGAGTCCTTGTGAAGATGGATTAAGTCATTTAGGCCAGTGACTTAAGTGTCATCAATTATTACTATTACTGTCTACTCTAAATAGTGCCTTAGTGCTTAGGGGTCTGAAAGTAGCATTTTGGAGTGCTCATTTTAAAGCTAAAAATTGCTTAAACCATAATAAAAAATAATAAATTATCAAACATAACTAGGTCGACCATTAAAATTAAGAAATCAAATGTAACCCAGGAACTGTCTCTATACTGAGATATAACTTCAAGAAGTTTTGATGAATCAAAAAGGAAAATATTTGAATATGGACAAGGTCAAAGTCAGGAATCAAATAATTCTGAAACATTGCATAGAATGTTGGGAGAACTTTGATTGCCACCAATTTTCTTTGTTTATGACATCTGCTTCCTGTGCTGTAGAAAATAGAGAGAGATGGATAATAGAAGTGTAGGACAAATATCAATTGTGACAATCAGTGGTGCTAAGGTTTTGAAATGACATATTTTCAAAAGTTAGCAAGTGATCATAATGAAAGGCAGAGGTCATGAAAATAAACACTGAAATAAAATTTCTGGAAGCCTTCTAAAAACCGTTTTGTGTAAGATTAAAATAGTTAAAAGTATATTAGAACAATATGCTTTCATCTATATTTATGTGTATAAACATACATTTATATATATATGTTCTACAATTATGTTTCCAGCTTCATGTTAGTCAATATTTCCTATACTGATATTATTTTTAGAAAAATAGTAATTTTGATTTCAAAATATGTAACATTATGAATAATTACATATTTTTGTTTTAAAAAAACAAAATTTATTTTAATGGAATAACCTGAAAAGGGGAATTTCCCTCAAATGCAAATGGCAGGTAATTTAAGTTTTAAGATTTTTTCACTTAAAATAGAGTTAATAGTATCAAATTCATTTTTAACTTATACAAAATTACATTACATAAGGATCATTAAGGGATTTGCAATTTATATAAAATATAATTTTGAAATGAACTTTTTTCTTGTACTAGGATAATAATATTGATATTGTCATGCTATAGTAAGCCTAATTCAAAAAATTAACAAAATCATCAATTGTATGTAAATATATTTATAGACATATACATATGTATATAACTGTATATATAAATAGATGATTCCATATCCATATAAATACACATTCTTGACCATCTGAGTTTTGGATTAACTATATATTCATTAAAAAGGATTTCTTATCAACAGAAGATACTGATTTCCAAAGAAATATTTAAAATACATTCAATACCAAACCTCTTTGAAATGTAATTTTATCAGTCTTTAGAATGATATTAAGGCAACTAAATGATGCAGTGGCTAAAATAATGGTGCCTAGAGATAGGAATTGCTCAGTTTAAATCCATTTTCATATACTTAATAAGTGTGTGACCTTTGAGCAAGTCACTTAACCCTGTTTACTTCAGTTTCCTCATCTGTTAAACAGGTTGGAGAAGGAAATATCAAACCACTCCAAGAAACACAAAATGTTGTCTTGAAGATTCTTAAAAACTGAAACAACTGATCAAAAACAATAACAAAAATAACGATACTGTCAAACTTTAGAAGATACATCCCAATCATTTAAACTTTAGGGTACTCACTTTAAATAGCTATCATGGAACCATGGGTGTATATATATTCTGTAATATCTTTGTTGGCATATCGTACCGACCATCTTTTTCTTCCTATTGTGAAAATGACATATATTCTTTTTACCTTAGTTTCTTATTTTACTCTCTCTCTTCTAGTATTTTGAGGATTTTCAATTCACAAGGCATTAGTAATGATTTTCAATTACTGAACTTCTTTGGCTCCAATAGACAGTGGAGATTTATTATATACAATTAGAAACACTTTGGTTATCACACCTGTGATCTTATACTTTTTCCCTCATATGTATCCACAGGATGATGGATATAAACTAACAATTCAACAAATTATCTACTCATCAAATGTATATTAGGGGCAACCTTCCTATATGGATTAGATGAAGAGGCACAAAACTCTTGTTTGGAAATTAATTCCATGTAATTAAAGCTTCACCCAATAATTGAATCTTCTGAGATACATTAGTATAAAAGTTTTAGATCATGTTTTTGGTAAGGTGACCCTAGTTATTTATTATAGACAAAATTGTCAGACAAAAGGACATGTAAAAAAAGGTGTATCTACCTTTAATTTACAGTAGGTCTTTCTGGCAATTTGAAATCATTTTCCTTTGACCTGAGAACTCCAGAATTTGACAATAATATTTCTGGGGAGTCATTACTTTTCAAATCTCTTTGAGATGCTGAATTGGATTATTTCGATTTTGCCTTCTAGGTTCTAAGATAGTTGGGCAATTGGCCTTGATATTTTTTTTTGAAATATGAATTATATCTTCTCTATCTGTTTTCCAGATCAGTTGTTTTTACAATGACATATTTAACATTTTTTTTTCATTGTTAGACTTTATTGTTGAGAGAGAGAGAGAGAGAGAGAGAGAGAGAGAGAGAGAAAGTAACATGCAAGGACATTGGATTTAAATGTGGGAGAGTTGTAAAAAGTCACCAGTCTCACTTTCTCCTCATGATGGAAAAGATGATGTGCTGAAGAAGTTGGAGACATGTTATCCAGAGAGTTCATTATCTGAACAATGAGAAGAGTCACCTCTTCATAGGAGTGTACAATGAAAGAATAGATAGTAAGAAAGGATTCCAAACTGCTGAGAGAGGAGGAAGAGGGGGGGAAATATTTTCTCATTTATAAACCTCACATTTTTCAGTGAAACATTATGAAATGTACTCATTTAAGAGAGGAGGAAGACTTGATTCTATCATGTCTAGTTTTTTTCAGGCTCTTTCTTTCAAATATGTTTTGCTTGTTTTCTTGTTTTTCTGAGCTGTGCTATTGAGGCTAATCATTCTGAACTTGCATTCTAAAAGTAGTGATTTTATTTCTACTATGATTTTCTATTTGTCAAGGAAATCAAGTATTTGTCAAGAGTTAGTATTGGCTCTTTTTTGTTCTAATTTTGACAACTTGCTTTTCTATATATAAGTTTAAAAAGATGATAGACTATTTGATTTTGCTTGTCATATTTCCATTTTTAATATTAAAAATATTTCAATCAGTTTAGATGGAACTGCTTAACTTTAACACTAATTTCGGTTTTATCTTTACTTCTTATTTTGTATTGATTGGTCTTTATCTAGAACAGTCCATTGAAAAAGAATGTTACTGAATATATAAATATAGAAAAGATATATAGATATATAGCCATTTCTACTTCTCTGTCTCCCTCCCTCGAGAGAGAGAATGGAGTAAATGGGCTTGGAGGGAATAGAATGGAGGGAAATGCAGTAGGAATAGCAACTGTGGGAAAAATTATTAAAATATTTTCTCTGATGGATTTATGATAAAGATTGCTATCCATTCCAAAGAAAGAGCCAGTGGTGTCTGAATACAGACTGAAGCATACTTTTTTCCTCACTTTAGTTTTCTTGTGATTTCTTTTTCTTAGTGGGGGGGGATAATATTTACTTTTACAATGTGCCTATTGTAGTAATGTGTTACAAGACTTCACCATGTACCTTGCTTTCTCAATATGGGGAGTAGGGTGAGAGGAAGGGAGAGAATTTGAAACTCAAGGTTTTGGAAGCAAATGTTGAAACTTGCTGTTGTATGTAGCTGGGGTAAAAAAAAGTTTCCCTCTATAAGATAGTATTTTAAGTGGGATGAGACTTAAGTCCGAGAAGCCAGAAGACAATGATGATGAGGAAGATAATTCCAGGACTGAGGATTCTTGTAGTAGGGTGATGCAGTCTCTTTCTGAGAAAGAGCAAGGGGAGAATCACAGAGTGTATTGTGAAGATGGATTAAAAAGAATGGAAAGATAACTGGGGTAGTTTAGAGAGCTGTGAATGCCCAATAAAAGATTTTATATTTGATTTGGTACATTGATAGGGAGTCAGTAATATTTTTTGAATGGGAATAGGAGGTAACAGTGAAATAATCAAAAGGCTTTAGAAAGAACAATTTGAAAGTTGAGTGGAGAGTAGGCTTGGAGACACTTTTGGCCGTTAGATTAACCAGCAAACTATTCAGTGAGAAACAGTGAGGTGAGAATGATGACCTAGGCTGAGAGCCTAAGTGACTTAAAGAATGGTAGTATTCTCAGCAGTCATAGGGAAGTGATGAAGAGGAGAGAGGTTTGGAATGGGGAACATAATGAGGTAATGATAACTAAATTAATATAAATGTGTAAATAATAGGATAATGTAATATAATTTGAGAAGCCTAAAGAATATCCAGTTCAAAATGTTCAATAGACAGTTGGAGATGATGAGACTGGAAGTCAGTGGAAAGGTTGTCTTTATAATGTGATTTCAGAGTCATCAACTTAGGGATTATAATTAAATTATTTTAGTGGATGAGTTCAACTCAAGTAGGAGAGAGGGAAAAATGTACAGAGCCCAGGATTGAGCTGTGTGAGATACACTTGAATAGAGGAAGTGACCTAAATGGACATCTGGCAAAAATTAACTGAGAGTCAAATGGGTTGTAAAATGAGGATTAAGCAATGAATGTTTTAGAAAAACAAAATAAAAGTAAAAAAAAAAAAAACAAAGCTATAGAAAATTAAAGAGAAGTTGATCAATATTGTAGAAGATAGCAGAGATATCAAAAAGAATGTTTATTGAGGCAAGTCCTTTGATTTGAAAATTAAAAGATCATTAGTAACATCAGAAGAAAAGTTTTGATTAGATGATGAGGTGAATAGTAGAGTTAAAAGAGAATGAGAGGAAAAGAACTTACTAAAGAGAGAAGAGGCATGCCCTACAGTTAAGTAGACTGAAGCTAAGTAGAGCCAAGTGAATCTCAAAAGTCAGTGAATCTAGAGAACTAGACAGTACTAAAGGGAAAGGTCAATGGGAAGAAATTTTCTAACTCTTTTACCTAAACCACTGAAGTGGGGAAATGAGTAAAAAGTATAGTTGTGGTAAGGAAAGTCAAGAAAACTCTTTCATCTGGAGCTATTTATGTATCAGTGGAAGTCATAAAATGGAAAGAATGGGAAAAGAAATTAAGCTTCAAGGGATCCTGTTAGAATGTATTCAGATAATTTTATTAGAATGTATTCAGATAAATTAATCTCTGTTGGTTCTTGACATTTTGGTGAACCAATAACAATGAAAAAACAACTTTTAAGAACAGGACATATCTTTCAAGTAACTATGACGTATTGGAAAGAAAAAATGTCTGCATGGACTAGAGTAAATGTTTTGTAGATTTTTTTTGTTTCTAATTGAACTGAAATCAATTGAAAAATATGGACGTTTAATGTTTTTTTTTTAACATCTATATACCCAGATGAGTGAAACTACTAAGGAATTTTGCATCACTTATAATATTGAGAAAGCAGTGATATTCAAGTTTTAAAAAATCAAATAACTTAGGATTAGTTTGCACATGAAACATTCCCTTCCATTACTCCTTCAGTCCTTGCATGATTTTTCCATTTAGAATGGTATTTTATTGTTGTTGCTATTCAGTCATCTCACTTATGCTGACTCATTGTGATTCTATTTTGAATTTTCTTGGCAAAGATACAAGAGTCTCTTACCATTTCCTTCTCCAGGTCATTTGACAGATGACAAAATTGAGACAAGCACTGTTAAGTGACATAACTAGGGTCACACAACTAGTAAGAATTATTTTTTTTTTGTTTTTTTTAGGATTTTTTGCAAGGCAAATGGGGGTTAAGTGACTTGTCCAAGGCCACACAGCTAGGTAATTATTAAGTGTCTGAGACTGGATTTGAACTCAGGTACTACTAACTCCAGGGCAGGTGCTCTATCCACTGAGCAACCTAGCTGCCTCAGCTAGTAAGAATTTAAGAACAGATTTTGTTTCAGAGCTATTTATCTATCTCTAACTTTTGTTCTTGATGCAGTGAATAGAACACCAGTTCTGGTGTCAGGAAGACCTGAATTCAAATCCAACCTCAGTCATTTGTTAGCTGTATGACCCTGAACAAATCAATTAACTTGCTTTTTCTCAGATTCCTTTTCTATTAAATGACTGGAGAAAGGAATTACAAACTGCTCTAATATCTTTACCAAGAAAATGTCAAATAGGGTTCACAAAATATCAGCTAAGACTGAAATGATTAAACAAAAACAACAAAAAAAAAATTCAGGTACAACACCCTAACCATTGTGTCATAAAAGTCATTTTTCTTAATTTACTTTCTAGGTAAATATGCTGAGTCACAGGTCTTATTATGTCAGTTTCTAAACTACTCCCCACCCAACCCACAACCCCAACTTTTTGGTATATGACTGAACTTGTGGTGATTCTAAGTAGGCTATGTTAACTCTAAATGATATGTTGAAAAGTTAATCTAGAGATGAAATGGAATACTGTTCAAAATATTAAGATAGTAAATTTATTGTCTTTAGTGTCTCACTGTAATCTCCACCATATCAGGCCCTGTCTCATATTGATTCATCTCACTTTGCTATGTCATTTATTTAAATTCTGTCACTTAGCATTCTATGGTCATGTATTCTATTGCTTATCAAATAAAGGCAAATGAAATTAAATCAATTAATTATATAAGGGAAACTATCACCAGCCATTTGTTAAATCTCTTCCTGATTGCCTTTCCATATCTTTAGATAGGAAATTCTGAGTACAGTCATTTATAACTCATGGAAAATAAATAAGAGGAAAAGATACCCTCTTTCTCTCTCAGAACCACAAACTAGAAATGACAATATCATCAATAACAAATAGGGAAGGTGATGAAGAAAATGAGTTTCCCACCTCACCAGAACAATGAAATTCATCCAAGTTGACAATCTCTGATGTTTTTTCTCATTGCATGCTGGATGTTAGTTTCCTTCTACTAGAGAGTCCATGAATCTGACCAGCAATGAACTTCATTTTTTCTCCATGTTCTCTGATTAACAAACATTCCTGTCTGTCCTGGAAGCAGAATAGCAGTGGTAACAGAAACCATAACTTTCACAATCCCATTTCCTTTTTGACTCAGTTCTCTAACATTTATCCCTCACATGATCCAGAACTGGTAGTGTCAGATGAAGGAAGAAGATAGGTGAAACATAAATCCTTCAGGTTACAGATTGTATTTCCCACTCTATTCCTGATGTGCCCTGCATTAAAATGCATTTGAGACAGGAAAGCATATGTCTGTGGTCCTTAGAAGTCTGTGTAAGACTTCCTGGTCCCCAGAAATTCCATAGTGAGGGAATTAAAGACAATTAAAGAATAACACTGACATTGATTATCAGTATTCATATATTCTGGCCACTTTAGTATCAATTTGTTTGATGGAGGATAGGATTTCTTCTTCTATCATTTTCCTGGATAAAAAATACCTTTAGAATAAGTACCTTCTCTATCTAGGTACTCCATGTGTATATATATATATATATATATATATATATATATATATATATATATATATATATATATATTAGTTTGTTCTAGTTTATTCTGGCATTTTTTTCTTGAAGCTGAATTCTTTATATTTGTTTATGTTTGCAGACTGGGCAGTTGGTTTTGAAGCAGCCCAGTTGCATTTCGTTTCTCTTTTCAAAGTACTCTGCAGGATGCTTTGGCTAAAAGCCAAAAGAGAAGAAAAAAAGATCAAGGGCACTACAGATTGTTCCAAATTCATGACTTTATGAAAGCTTTGAGAGACTGGAAAAAAGAAAGTTTAAGCTAGATTTAAAAAGGAAAACTTGCAACTATAAAACTCCTGCCAATGACATCTATAATCCAACCATATGGGAAAGTGCTATAAACAATACTTATTTTGTAAAGGAATAAATGTGAATGAGTATATTTGAATACTGAAATTTTCAAATGAAGAGAATAAATCAGTTTGTTCATTTAAGATGAGTTTGATTTGGGGTTGAAATAAAATGACAGATTCATTTTAGACATTGTAATTCTTTTGATTCAATAGACCAAAATAATCAGCAAGAGTAAGAATGATGGAATTGCTGAATATGTTAATCTCAGTGAAATTTTTCTCCAAGGTTATGAATCCATATCCACGGTCATGTTAATATATAGGACAACTAATCTGAAATGTTTTCTTTCAGTTCCATTCAAAAGAATTTACTAATCATAAGTTAAATTCAAGTTACTACTTTAAACCTTTTAGTAATCATTAACTATATTCAATGCGGTTATAAAGACAAATAATAAAGGGTTACTCCATAGTAAGAATATTTCACTTTGGAACAACTTTAAAACTTAGGAGATAAGCAGCTATGGGTGACATTATTTTGAGATATATATTTGAACACCTTCTTCTGAAAAATATTAGTTATGTGATACTTGGCAAATCAATTATTCTATTATATAGCAGGGTAAATATTTGCTAAATAGATGAGCATATTCATCTATATTGGTAGAGGATGATCTTTTCTTCTTGCAAAAGGAGAGATTTGAGCTGAGATTTGAAGCAAGCCAGGGAAGATAAGAGGCAGAGTCAAGCAGAGATGCTCTTCAAGGCATAGGTACAGACAGTGAAAATGCTCAGAATCAGTAAATGGAATGTTGTGATCAAGGAAGAGCAAGTGTCACTGTAACACTGAGTATGAATGGGGGGTGTGGTTAAGGTATAAGAAGAATGAAAATGTGGAAGGGCAAGTTATGAAGGGTTCAAATGCCAAATTTTGGCAAGTTTGAATGTCAACCAAAGTATTTTAAATTTCATTCTCCAGGTAATCTGGAACTGGATAAAAATATGTGCATTTGGAACATAACTTTGTAAGTTGAGTGGAGATGGATTGGAATCAGGAGAGACTTGAGACAAAGGAATTGATCAGAATCCAATTGAAATAGACCACATTTGGGAAGTTAGGGGCTTTCAACAGGATAGTAATAATGTTGGAGGAGAAAAGGAAGCATGTATGAGAGAAGTTAAACATGTAGAATTCAAGGTAGATTCTGGGAAGATTGTGGAGTAGTTTAGAAAATTACAAGATCCCCAGATTCCCACCACCCCCCATAAAAAGACAAAAACCAACCTCAGCATGAACATAAAGTGATAGAAATAAAAAAGAGGGCAGAACAGTGGTCCTTCTGGGACAACCAGAGAAGATCCCAAATGAAGTATAGACACCTCTATGCTAGCTCAACTGAAATACAAGCAAAATACTCTTGGAGCAGCCAGTTTGGGAGATAGCCTTAGTCTCAGTCACAGGAATTCTAGCCTCATAGCTAGTGTGCTAAGTCAGACAACTGAGCTGGGGAAGTGAGGGAACCTCTGCTAATAGATGCCAGATGCCGACATGGTTCTAGGCAAGAAGAAAACAACACACACGAGAATTCAGGGATATGCTGACTGTTGACATTTATAGAACTGATTCCACAATTGGGATTCCAGAGCAGTGGAGAAAGGTGAAAATTATAGTTACTAGAGGATACACAGAGAGTAAGATCATTTTAACAAATTGTTCTGAAGGTACTTAGTTGTTGTTTGGAGGGATAAAGGAGGCCAAAAGCTCAAAAAAAAAGAATAACCTGAAGCCAAAGACATCATCCCACATACCCCAAGATTAGAGGTAAATACAACAAACTGCTAAATGAATAAATGCTTACATACATACATACATGCATGCATACATACATACATACATACATATATGAGCATTTAAAAGAGAACCCAAGCAAAAATAATTGCTATAGGAATACAGATGAAAGGGGTTCATCTTCATAGGAGAATACTAAAGCAAAAAAGCCTCTCCTACTCCAAAGAGTAAAGTCTAATGGTTACCCACCCCCAAAAAAATTCATAGAAGATCTTCAAAAGGTCTTTTAAAATCAAATATGAGAGATGGAGGAAAATTTAAGAGAAACCAAGAACAATTCAAGAAAAACAAGATTATGAAAAGAAAGTCAGCATTTGAGAAAGGATGTCAAGGAAGAAAACAACTTGCAAATTAGAATTGACTAGAGGAAGCTAGAGAAGTTTTAAGAGACCCAAAAATAATATAATAAAACATAAATAATGAAAAATTAGAAGAGAAAGTGAAATATATCATAAGAAAAATAACTAATCTGGAGACCAAATCAAGAAGAGAAAATATAAGAATAATTGAATTACCTGAAAGATATAATAATAAAAATTAATCTTGTTAAAATAATACAAAAATAATTTAATAAAATTGTCCTGACCTTTTAGAACAAGAGGGAAAAGTCTACTGATTGTCCCCTAAAAGAGATTCAAGTGTTATATGACAAAAATCTATCATTGCATCACCATAAGAATGAGGGGAAGCAATCAAAGTAGTCTTCAGAGTGTAAATCAAAAGATAGCAATGATTTTAATGACATTGAAAGAAACAATGGAAGTTAAGGAAAAGGGATGCTTTTGTGAAAAGATAATGAATTCTTTTCCAGTCAAGTTGAGTTTGAGATACATACCTAATATTCAAATGATCCATCAATCTAGACTGTAGATAAGGAATGTAACTGAGGATTGTACCATTGGATTTAGGAGTAATGTGCCAAGAAATTATAATTGAATCCATGGGAGCTAATAAGATCACTAATTCAAAGGATTTGTAATAGCAGAAGGAAAGAGGGCCCAAAAGAGAATTGCAAAGGTTATCCACTCTCAGGAAGTAGGATATTGATGATAATACTAAAGTTGAGATGTTAGATACTCAAAAAGAATAAGAAAAAGAAAACTGAATAAAGAGTCAAGATCTGGACCATGAAATGATAAAAGCAAAGTCAAAAGCAGTAAATGTAAACAAAAAGTGAGAAACAGTTTGAATTTAGCTTTAAAAGTCTAGTTTAGGGACTGCTAGGTGGCAGAGTGGATAGAGCAATGACCCTGGAGTCAGGAGTACCTGAGTTCAAATCCAGCCTCAGACATTTAATAATTACCTAGCTGTGTGGCCTTGGACAAGCCACTTAACCCCATTTGCCTTGCAAAAAACTAAAAAACGAAGTCTAGTTTAAAAAAAATTGTGACTTCTGAAAGAAAAATGTTAGTCAAGTAGTGGGTTTAAAAGCCAGAATGAAGGGAGCTGAAAATTTCATAAGAAGGTAAGGGAGTGGAGGTAATAAATGAAACCAGCTTTTGTTCTGAGTTAACCTGTGTAAAGGAAGGCAGTCACAGAACAATGCCTTAAAAGAATGGTATAATCAAGGAAATAAATTTTAAAGGACAGAGGAAAGAAATTGTTTGTGGAGAACAGGGAGAGTGATAACATATAAAATTAAATGAAGGGGAGAGAGAGAGAGAGAGAGAGAGAGAGAGAGAGAGAGAGAGAGAGAGAGAGAGAGAGAGAGAGAGAGAGAGAGAGAGAGAGAGAGAGAGAGAGAGAGAGAGAGAGAGAGAGAGAGAGAAATGAAATGATGAGTGTGGCAGGTTATTGAGTAGGTGGTAATGAGCTTAGTTGAGGTGGCACTTTAATAGTTAAGATAAAGATATTTTATTGAAAACTGTGGAAAGTCTGCTCTGATCCTCCAATTCTATGAGGTCGTTTATAATAAGAAAATTAAATGAAATGTTAAAAGATGACCACCCATCATTTGTGCAACAAAAGAGCATCACCAATTGCAGCAATTTGCCTTCTCTAGCAGAGGGTGAATAATTAGATAGGCAGAAAAAAATGTAAACAAAATGATTTAGTACGATCATCTGTAGTCTCAAATTAGAATAATGTAATTTAGAAATGGAAATTTTAAAAAAGCACAGAAAGTTCAAGCATCAAGCATCAAGGAGACCTTGCTTGTTTAGTTCAGGCTTTTTTCTTTCACTTTCATTGCATTTGTTTTTATTCAGAAATATATTAATTCTCATTTGCTGAAATTACAATATATTTTTCCAGTGTCTTGACTCACTTTTTGACCTCACTTCATTTTGTAAAAAAGAAAGTATTTTAAACATTATCTAAAATGTTACCTTGGAAGATAAAGTATTTCTCAGCTTAAAAACTATATATGATTAGTTTTAAACAAAGAAATAATTTATGTAAATATATAGTAGATTAGTGTACAGATATATGTGCATGTATATGTGTGTGTGAGTGAGTGTATGCTTATATGGAAGACTGTGTGTATTGCCTGTTTACCAGTGATTATTATATGTAATATATGGTTTTATCTTCTTCAGAAGTTTAGACAAGATAAACATCATTGTGCTCAATTTGTGTAAAAGAGCATAAGACTCTAAGAAATTAAAGCTTGATCAAAATCATAAACCATAAAACTTCCAAACCTAAGACTAAAATCCATATTTGGGGGTTCTTTTATGTTTTATTTCACAAAAAAAACTAATTTCAGCTATAAAGGCCTATAATTAGTCATGAAAAATTGTTACCTACCATTTCAAAGAAGTTTCCAGTTTCTTGTAGTTATAGTTCAAACAACCATGTATAAGTGTTTTTTTCCCTATCAAATTGCTTTGGAACTTTACTGCTAGAAAAATATAGCTTTACGATTAATTATAAACAACGCTACAGACAATGCATGCTGAATTGTATAATCAGGTAGATTGAGGAGTAGGTCTCTTTCATTGTGGTAAATTAAGAATAGCATTGGGTAGTTCTCATTCCAAATTTGGTACTTATGGGGCAGCTAGGTGACTCAGTAAATAGAGTATCTGCTTTGGAGTTAGGAGGATTTCAGTCAAATCCAGTCAATCAAATTTCACCTTAATCATTATCTAGCTCTTTGACCTTCAGCAAGACACTTAACCTTATTGCCTTGCAAAAACAAAATAAAAAAAAACAACAAGGTACTCTTTGCTACTTGCATGAACTCTAAAGAATTACTTTACTCAACCTATGGTCCTCCAACCCTTCTTCTATGTTATGAAGCAGATAGTCTAACTTATCTAATATTTGTTAAAGTTCTAAAAACCGTCACCTTTTCTAAAGTGGGTCATTTGGAATTCTATTAAAACTTTAGAAGCATGATTTAGACTCATTCTATGACAGGGTTCATGTTTGTGTGTGTGTGTGTGTGTGTGTGTGTGTGTGTGTGTGTGTGTGTGTGTGTGTGACAGAGAGAGAGAGAGAGAGACAGAGACAGAGACAGAGAAAGAGACAGACAGACAGAACTGGATCTGTTTGGTAGTCTTGTAAAATCTATTGACCCCATCTTAGAATGATGCTTTTAAATGCACTTCTAAAAATAATAAAGTATAATACATAGAAGTAAAGAAATTTTACTTCAATCCAGTGGATAAATAAAAAAATTATAACAAGCTAAAATCCCTGTGTAGAAACATCTGCTCTATAGAACTCTTGATCTTAATTAATATGATTTTTTAAAATCTGTTTGCTTATTTGTTTTTATAGTTATATTTTGGTAGTCAATGTGGAGCAGAATTTTAATTAGGAAAACTTTGGTTCAAATTCTACCTCAGATATGTAGAAACTATGTGACCCTGGACAAATGAAATAACATTGGTATATTTCAACTTCCTCACATGCAAAATGCACACATTTGGGCTTGAGTTCTCAGTATCCTTCCTGCTCTGTATTATGATTATGTAAATTCTTTTGTCATTCTCTAAGACCACTCAACCTGGAAATTAATAAAAGAGTTTCTAGATTGAGATCAATTATATTTATCTGAAAAACTTTGCAGTTATGAATAGATCAAGGAAAGTCCTTGAATATATGCACTATGATTCCTTTAGAGACCACAGAGCTAATACTGGTTTTAATTGTTTTGGTCAGTGAACTACTATTTTTACCCAAAGTATACAACTTACAGAAGCATTACTTTTGTCACTACCACTACCACTGCCACTACCAACATCCTTATCATCATCCTCCAATAACTTCCAAAAATATATGTGTGCATGCACTTTAAATTTCAGATAGTCTTTTTTCATTATACTACTGTTTTAATTGCTCATCTTCATTCTCAGAGAGGACCAATGATATCATGCAAGTGATGTATTTGCAAAAGTATTAATACCCTAAGCGTATTGGTGAAAAAACTCATGCCTAGTGTAACTATATGAAATAATTAAATATATATGGAAAGACAGAACAAAGAGACTTCTGGCCAAAATGGCTGAGAGAATATATGCACTGTGTTAAAATGCTCCTCTTTCTTCTCAGAAACAACATGAAATAAATCTCTTAACAGAAATTCAATCAGCAAAACCCAGAAAAAGAAGCTAGGAGAAGAACACCTACCAAGAAGGTCTGTCTCCAGGGGCCCTGGGTGAATTAGGAGATAAGAGCAGAGCATTAGAGCAGGGACAGCTGCTGGGGGAGGTCAGAGGGCCAGCCTCAGTGATAGAGACTTTAGTGAGTGGCAAGTGGGAGATCCAACTTTAGTTCTGGAGTCTTTGGCCACGGGAGAGGAGCTATGGGAGGGGTGAATTCCAGGACAGAGTTTCAGAGCATGCCTGGAGAGCAGCCAGCTGAAAGGGGACCTGTGCTCCATACTTTCAGCAGAGCCCTCTTCCCAGAAAAAAACAATATACAACCCCCCCTTAGGCTAAGGTGTGGGCAACAGAGTTCACTTAAGGGAAAAAGATGAACTTCCTTCCCCAGGGCTCAGCACATTATTCCAGGTCAACTCAGACCCTGCTGCTGAGGGCCCCAAACAATCCAGAGAAAGCAACCAGCACTCCCTCCTGACCAGGCCTTGGAATTACTAAACCAAGTGGACAAATCCTCTACAATCTTCAAAAACAAATTTCTGAGAACCACCCCCCACCAACACAAGATTCTAGAAATATGAAGAAAGATCAATGAAAAGGGGGACCCATGGAGAAATACTAATAAGAAACAGATTCCAACCTAGGGAGATCTAGCACTTCTGAGGAGTATATGAATTAGTCCTCAGGACCAGAAAGACTTCCATGAAGAAATCAGGAAGGAGTTTAAAAATCAATTGGAAAAACTGGAAAAGGAAATTCAAGGGAAGATAGACACCTTGCAACAAGAAAACAAATCCTTGGAAAATATAATCATGCAAATACAAAATGATAATAACTCTCTCAGATCTTCAATTGGGCAAATGCGGGAAAAAAAAAAAGATTCTCTCAAAGCTACATGTTATCCCTAGGATAATACCTTATATCAAGTAGGATTTATCCCAGGAATGCAAGATTGGTTCAATATTAGGAAAACTGTTAGTAAGATTGATTATATCAATAACACACCTATCAGAAATAATATGATCATATCAATACATGCTGAAAAATCTTTTGACAAAACACAGCAACCATTCATACAGAAACATTAAAGAGTGTAAGATTAATTGGATTGTTCCTCAGAATAACAATCAGTATCTATCTGAAATCTTCAATAAACATTATATGCAATGGGGATAGGCTAAAGGCATTGCAAATAAGATTGGGGGTGAAACAAGGATGCTCATTATCACCACTACTATTCACTATCTTATTAGCAATGTTACCTTCAGCAATAAGAGAAGAAAAAGAAATTGAAGGAGTTAGAATTGGGAAGGAAGAACTAAAACTCTCACTCTGGGCAGATGGCATGATGGTATACCTAGAGAATCCCCCAAAAAATCATCTAAAAAACTACTAGAAATAATTAGCAACTTCAGCAAAGTCACAGGATATAAATAAACCCTCATAAATCCTCAGCATTTCTATATATGACTAGCAAGATACAGCAGAAAGAGCTAGAAATAGAAATCCCATTCAAAGTATCCTCAGACAATATAAAACACCTGGGAGTTTACTTGCCAAAACATATTCAAAATTATTTTGAAAACAATTCCAAAACACTTATGATACAAATAAAATCAGATTTAAATACATGGGCAAATATCAGCTTTTCATTGATAGGTTGAGATAATATGATAAAAATGGCAATTGTACCAAAACTAAACTACTTATTTAGTACCCTATCAATCAACATTCCAAAAAACTTCCTTTAATGAATAAGAAGAAGTTGTAAGTAAATTTATTGGGAGAAATAAAAAGTCAAGAATTTCCAGGGATTCAGTGAAAAAAGTGCAAAAAATGTGTCTTAGCCTTACCAGATATAAAATTATATTATAAAGTATCAGTCATCAAAACTGTCTGGCATTGACTAAGCAATAGAGTATTGGATCAGTGGAATAGATTAGGTGCAATAGCAGGAAATGATTATAGTAATCTGCTGCTTCATAAACCCAAAGAGTCCAGCTATTGGGATAAAACACTCCAATAAAATTTGTTGGGAAAATTAGAATTAGTATGGAAGAAACTTAGATTAGACCAACACCTCACACTCTATACCAAGATAAGATCAATATGGTTACAGGATCTAGACATAAAAAAACACTATTATAAGAAAATTAGATGATCAAGGAGTAATTTACCTGTCTGATCTATGTAAAGGGAAGCAGTTTATGAGCAAGGGAGAGATGTAGAACATCATTAAAAATAAACTAGATAATTTTGATTATATTAAATTAAGAACTTTTTTCACAGACAAAACCATTGTAACTAAGATCAAAAGAAATGTAGTAAAATGGGAAACAAGTTTTACAACTAGTATTTCTGACAAAGGAAGGACTCATTTCTAACATATACAAAGGACTGAGTCAAAAAACAAGCCATTCCCCAATTGACAAATAATGAAAGGATATACCAAGGCAATTTACAGGCGAGGAATTCAAAGTGATCCATACTCATATGAAAAATTGTTCTAAATCATTACTTCTTAGAGAAACGCAAATTAAAGCATCTCTGAGATGCCATCTCACACTTCTCAAGCTGGCCAATATAATCAGAATGGACAGGGATGTGTAAAATCTGGGACAATAATACATTGTTGATGGAGCTGTGAACACATTCAACTTTCTGGAGAGCAATTTGGAATTAAGTCCAAAGGACAACAAAAATGTGCATACCCTTTGATCCAGCAATAGCACTACTGGGTCTATATCCTGTAGAGATTATGAAAAAGGGTAAAACCATGTTCAGTATAAAAATATTCATTGCAGCCTTGTTTGTGGTGGTAAAGATTTGGAAATTAAATGAATGGCTTAACAAACTGTGATTTATGTATGTCATGGAACATTATTTTTCTATTAGAAATCAGAAGGGATGGGAATTCAGGGAAGCCTGGAAGGATTTGCATGAACTGATGCTGAGCAAGATGTGCAGAACCCGGAAAAACATTGTATACCCTACCAACAACTTGGGGTTCATGATCAACCTTAATGGACTTGCTCATTCCATCAGTGCAACAACTAGGCACAATTTTAGGTTATATGCAATGGAGAATACCATCTATATCCAGTGAAAGAATTGTGTGTTTTGAGCAAAGACTATGCCTTCAATTTAGAAAGAAAAATATCTTATTATGTAATTTTGGTATCTCTTACACATTATTTTTCTTCCTTAAGGATATGATTTCTCTCTCATCACAATCAACTGACATCAGTGTATAACATGGAAACAATGTAAAGACTAACAGAATGCCTTCTGTGGGGGATGGGGGAGGGAAGCAAGAATGGGGAAAAATTGTAGAAATAAATAAAATCTTTCTTAAAAAAGAAAGAGAGCGTAGGACTCAGACTCAAATTGTCTATTTCCAAATATAGTTAAAGTATAATTATTTTCCCAGTGCATCATATTGCCTCTAAAAATGCATTTTCATTTGTGGACATGGTAACTCTACACTGTATGCCCCTGTCAAAATCGAAAACTGAAAAAAAAGTAAATATGGATAATTTTAAATCCATGAAATTATACAAAATGCCTAAATACCAAAAAATATTTTGTCTATATATGAAGTATATAATCAAATAAAACACAATAAAATACAAATCTGTCAAGATCCAGACATTGATATAAGCCCACCTTACACCAAATACCTTTATTCCCTATGAAGATGATGAGTTCTAATGTCTACTTCTACCCTTTAAAACAACATATAAATAATTATGAAAATATTAGTGATATCAACTTAAAGCTCAGGCTAAATTCCTCTTCTGAAATGAAAAGTCAAATTTAAGTAATCAAGTATATATTTCAGTGCTCATTTCTTTCTTTATACCTTAATTTGACAATGAAGAATTACTCATTTATTTTGCTAAACCATTCTGATTCATATCAAGCCAATGGACCCAGATAGTTATGCAGGAGAAAGTGAGACTAGTAACTTAGCACAACACTTCCTCACTAAAATCTAATTCATGGATTTGGCATAGTATCACCTCCTGATGTTGTGGTCTTTTTTTGAAAATGAAGCACAGACTTTATTTTATGCTTCACACTCTAGAGTTTACAAAAAGAGTAGAAAATATATCTGAATTCAAGATACATACATATATATATATATATCACTAAATATACATATATATACACATAAAATAGTTATAAATAGTAGCTAGAATAATAGTTAACACGTTTGTATCACATGCTATGTGCCAGGCACTCTGCTATTTATTATTCTAAAGTTATTTGTTCATTTGATCCACATCAAATGAACACCCTACAAAGTAGGTGTTATTATCTTATATAGATGAAAAAACTGTGGCTAAAAGAACAAGTAACATCCTCAAGCTCACCAGTAATATATAGATATATTTATATAAAGTACCAAATTTGCAAATAGTTCAATCACATCAGTAATTACTAAATTTCCTCCAATTGTGCAAATTACAACCATATATGGCTATGCTATTTGACTTTCTGTCCTTGTGTACACATAAATTCATTACAAAGGTTTTTCCCAAGATGTGAGAAGCTCATGTACTCTTGACATTAAAATTGTGTCAGTAGAGCAATTTGACTGTCAACTACCTATTCTATCATCTTAAAACTAGCCCATCTTCTTTTTTCCAATATGTCTGTATACATAGTCAAAATTGAATCCAGAAACATTTACATGTTTATATACATATAAATATTTCTTTGTTGCTATTGCCTCTAATCATTTTCATAGATTCATATGGTTGTATGCTTTAGCTTGCTCATGTCCATCTTGCACAACTTCACTAAATCATTCTATTATCCTTAGAATACTTCAGAGAATACTATTTTACTTGAAAAAGTCATGTAAACATCAAAGGTAAAAAAAAGACTGTATGTACTTCAGACATATTTAGAATTATTAAAGGAACTGTAAAATGTATAAATAGTCTTCAGCTTTCTAAAAGTCATTAAATTAGCAACTCTTAGTTTGTCCAACCAAACTATCTTAAATGCACACACATACATGTATACACACATACATATGTAAATACATATGCATGTTTGTATATAAGCACATGAGTGTGCTTATATATGTTCTACAGCTTTTACATCAAATATAATGCTGTAACTTGATCATTGGAAACAGAATTGAGAAAAATGAAAGGATAAGGTTGATCTAGCATAGCAATAAAGAAAAGTTTCTTGAAGGAATTGTCTTGAATTAAATTCTCTGTAGGTGATGGACATGATAAATCAAAAGTATGTTCTCATTTTTCTGTAAATGTTCTTCAATGTACAGTGGATCATAAATATTTAACTTTTAGCATTGTTATTCTTCTAAGCTAGAGTTGTACTGAAATATTAAGATATATCTTTTTCAATTGAACACTAGTCACTATTGATTATCTGAAAGTTACTCATTTCCAATGATCTCATACTTCATTGACCCATGATTTATTCATCTCGTGTCTGTGACCCAATTTTTTAATGTTTATAACTTCTTCGACGTAATCTTTAAAATATATTTTTCTTTGATAGTTACATCCTTATGTAAGTAATCAGTTTTTAAATACATTTATACATATGTATTTTATATACACATTATTTATATATATATATATATATATATATACATATATATATATTGCCCCCAAAACTCTTGTTTAAATGATTATTGTGTTATGAATTCTCTGAAATATTACATTTTAGCATTTTAATATTTTGAATCACATTCTATTGATAATTTTATAAAATTAATTTTGGCTGTACTTGACTTATTCTGTTAATGGTTTACTATTTTCTTTTTACTTTAGAAAAGGGCATTAGAATTTTACATGCTGAATGACCAAATTTCTAAACCATTCCTGCACAATTATTTTAATGAAACAACTGGTTAGGACAAATCTATTCTGTTCTCTATTTTGTATGGCAAGATACAGAGCAATAATTTTCAAAATCATGAAGAATGCTTACCCTACAGATAGTCCTATTAATTTAGGTAATAAGCACAGTTATGAAAACTAAACTGCAGACAAACCAACCACTACATATCCCATATAATTTTCTGAGCTTTATTTTTCATGCACTTGCTTTTCAACCCTACAAAAATCTAGTTATTCAAGGGCATATGTGGCAAAGAAGTCTCCTTATCCTAAAAGTAGTGACAGCGTTTATCATCAAGCGGGATGCATAGGTTGAATTAAATTTAATAGGAACTACCTTTGCATTAACCACCTTGTCCTTATTCACCTGTAGCTATTATTTATTATGGCATTTAAAAGCGATGTTGTTTGTCCTCTACCTAATATGCTTTTTTATTTATAAATACCTGACTTTCTTTCAATGATTCAGAAAATTTGAACCATTAAATATTAAGAAAAACATGCACATAATAAATAATATATCAGCACATTTGTGGACAAAGAACATATTGTAATCCTCTCTCCCTGTTGAAAACTCAAAGACATTTGTATTTCTCCAGGCTTCCAGTGCCGTGGTTAAAGGTTCACTCAGTTCATACTTCAAATAACATGACTATTCTACAAGAGGAAGCCAATCAAAACTGGTAGTGTGCTTGACTTACAGTCAGGAAAAATATTAGCTTTGTGACTATGAACAAATCATATAAAGAACTGGAAATTTATGGAATGTCTATCAATTGGGGAATGTCTAAACAAATTATGGTACATACTATCGAATAATATTGTGCTTTAAGAAACCATGAATGTTCGAATTTTAGAAAAGCATTGAATGACTTACAGAATCTGATGCTGAGTGAAGGGAGCAGAACAAAGAGAACAATGTACACATTAACAACATTGTGGGCATCTAGGTTGCACAGTGGGTAGAGCACTGGCCCTGGAGTCAGGAGTACCTGAGTTTAAATCTGGCCTCAGACACTTAATACTTACCTAGCTGTGAGGACTTGGGAAAGCCACTTAATCCCATTGCCTAGAGAAAAAAAAAACACAAAAAACAACAACATTGCGAGATGATCAGTCTTGTTGGGAGCAGCTCCTCACAGCAGAAGAGGACAGAGCAGTTTCTCTCAGAGTGCTAGGACAACTGTATTAGACCAACTATGGACAATGCTATCCCCATCCACAAAACAAAATAAACCAAAAAAAAAGGAAAAAAAAATTCCTTTAGGATCTGATGAACTCTTTATAAAAAGTATCTCTTATGTACCTCTTTCCCATAATCCTAATTCCTCATGCCAAAAATGAATAATCTATAAACATGTTTTGTATCAAAAACATGTACATACAGTGTTAACCTGACTGTTGAAGTAAGTGGGGTGGGAAGGGAGGGTGGAACAAAATTTTGTCTTTGTATATTATCAGAATTATAATTTTGTTTATATCAGAATTATAATTTTATTATAAAGAATCATATGGGCAGACTTTTATAGTGGCAAAGAATTGGAAACTGAGCAGATGTCCATCAATTGGGGAATGGTTGAACAAGTTATGGTAAATGAATGTTATGGAATACTATTGTTCTATAAGAAACTAATGGGATAAATTACAAGAATGGATGCTGAGTTGAGGGAGCAGAATCAAGGGAACACTGTATGTATTAGCAATAACATTGTGAGTGGATCAACTTTAATTGATAAACTCCTCTCAGCAGTTCAGATAATTAGGACAACCTTAGGAGACCAGCTATGAAGAAGGTGAAGAAAAGCAAAAAATAAAATAAAATAAAAGAACCCTTCAGAATCTGAATGAGAACTACATTCACTTTTTAAATATTTCTCTTATGTATTTTTTTCCTATCTCATATTTTCATTTTCCCTTAATCCTAATTCCTCCTACTGAAAATGTCTAATCTGTAAAACTATTAAACACAAAGCTCTATCTAAAATCTTCATCTGACTGATGCTGAGGGGAGAGTGATGGGAAGAGAGTGTGGAAGGAAATTTTTTTATCTTAAAAAATGTATGTGCATGTGGATGATTTTTGAAACACTTCCTTAACATGAAACTGGAAAAATAAAATATCATTTGAAAAAATCAAATGAATAAATTAAAAAAGAATCACATGCAGTAAAGTGTACTTCAGTGCATCCTTTATCAAGAGGTTACAATTTTGGTGCTTGGAAAAAACCTAATTCATTTTTTTCTCATAGATACCATTTATCAACGTTAGTGTTTTTAACTTTGCTATTTTCTCAGAACTTTATTTTCTAGGTCTTTTCTTTTCCTTCCAAAATTTGAGAATTTACTATATATGCAAATTAACACTAATTTGTTGTGGGTGGGAGGGATACTGACAATGGGTGAGTTAGGATTTATATTGATGTATATTAATCCATGTCAGGGGCAGGAATTTACAGAATCAGAAACATGGTCCATGATGTATATATCATAAGAATATTTTAGGAAATATATTTAATGATTTAAAAATCTTCATTTCTCACACTGAGCAATCTTAAACTGTCCTTGTCTTCCATTTTACAGATGTTTATTTTCATCCCCACAATGACTAGATATAAGAGAAATAATCTAAATATGCATCAGCTTTCCTTCATTTACCAATGCTAACATTTGGAACCAATTTAATTTATCAGTTACTTTTCATATTAAAATCAAATGACCATATGCCTTACTACATGATAAATTTTGATTTGTTTTGTTTTGTTCTTCTGTAGAGCCATCTGTGTTAAACCTGGATTGCAGGGATTTCTTTGGGTTATTGTTATTTTTTTCCTCAGAAAGAAGAGATAGGGAAGAAACATAATTATATGATTTTGTTTTGGGGAAAATTGTTTAAAAGGAGTTTGCTGATCTGTTTTCAGTGATTTTTATCCCCTTAGTCATGTCAAGTCCTTTCTCAAATCCTCATTTCTGACATTGTTCATGAACATGATATTTTATCAAAGCACAATTTTGGAATGAAACTAGTCATCTAGTTCATGTCCCTTCTCTTTTTATTAGATGAGGAAACTAACACCAAAAACTTAAAACAGCAGACATAGTCAAAAGGGATTGAAGCTGAAAAAAGTCAAAAAAGCATTTATTAAACAATTAATATGTATTAGACTCTGTGGTGAAGAGACCAAAAACTGAAATGGAATTGCTTCTTTTAGCAGGTGTATCTTTTTGGAATATTACAGTTTTCCTGATCACTTTAGTTAGTATGGGCACAACTTTTCAAAAGTTGTTAAAATAACAAGTGAACTAATTATATGAAGAAATTCCCTTTCTATTCTAAGCATCCTTAATCATTTATTACTTTTATAGGGAAATAGGTAAGTGATATGGACAAAATGAAATCTTTACAAAATATAGTGAATGACAAATATATGCTGTTATATTCACTAAGGAAGTGAATGACAGAAGAAGTTAATTATTTTCTCCCTCTATTAAATCAAAGTGATCTTCCTGGGACTACATATAATAAGCACTGTGCTTAACTCTGTGGATACATAGGTGATCACATTGTTGTGCCTTCTAATAAAATAATTTCCAACCAAATTATCAAGACATTTTTTTCAGGTGAAACCAGGCTCTTAAAGGATTGCCAAGTCATTAGCAAATGAAAGGGAATACCATTTTGAACTCCAGAGGCTCTTATTTTCTTTTATCTTTTATAAGTTATTCATTTAGTTCTAGAAACCAGACATAGAGATATTTTACCATTTTCTCCCTTGGGTTAGTCCTCAACTAAGTCTTTGTATTTTTTTCATCATCCCTTCTCTTCCCTTGCTCAAATTTAAGCCAAAATTCAGGATATAAAACTTTTTATAAAAAATAGTTTGTCTATTTAACATATAACTTTGCATATAATATATACTTGGATGAATTGTGGGGGGGGAGTTCTCCTTTTGTTGGTACCCTTTTTCTAGGCATTAAAAAATCCTAGATGCAAAATAATAAATGAATCAATTAAAAAGATGTTTATTTATTCATACTTTTATTTATTTATTTGCCCATTACTAAAAGTCTTCCTGCAAAAGTAAACATAATCCCTCTCCCCTCACAAAGACAAGGAAAACCCATAAAACAATAAAGTTTGTGAAAAAGAAAAAACTATATACTTCAATCTGTGTTCAGATAAAATCAGTTCTGTCTCTGAGATGGATTGCATTCTTTATCTTAAATCCATCAGAGTAGTTGCTTCAACATTTTCTTCTCACAGTTGCTATTGTTAAATGTATTTCCCTCCATCTATTCCTTCCTACTCACATTTATTCTGTTCTCTATCTCTCCTTTTACTTTGTCCCTCCTCAAAAGTGTGTTGTGTGACATGCAAGTGTCATAGTTGACAGAGTACTAATCTTGGAGCTAGGAGGGCCTGAGCCCAAATCTGGTCTCAGACACCCAATAATCACCCAGTCCTATGATCCAGTGAAATCCAAACAATCCCACTACCCAGCAACATAAAATAAGATAAAATAAAATAAAATAAGTGTGTTGTATCTGACTACCCTCTCCCATGACCTTCCTTCACCTCTATCATCTACACACTCTCCCCTCCCCAACCCTTTTCGCCCATCCCCTTCCTCTCCTTTTTTTTCCTCTAGGGTAAGATAGATTTCTATACCTTTTTATATATAAATTTTAGGGGCAGCTAGGTGGTGCAGTGGATAGAGAACCAGCCCTGTAGTCAGGAGTACCTGATTTCAAATCTGGCCTCAGACAATAATTACCTAGTTGTTTGGCCTCCGGCAATCCACTTAACCCCATCCTGGAGTTAGGGATGCTTCAGTTCAGATCCAGCCTCAGATGCTTAGTGATTGCCTAGCTGTGTGGCCTTGGACAATCCACTTAACCCCATTTGCCTCGCAAAAACCTAAAAAAATGTATATGTTGTTTCCTTTTTGAGCAATTTCCAATGAGAATGAATGCTCAATCATTCCCCCTCACACACACCCGCCCCTGCCTGCTCCATTGGAAAAGGTTTTCTTAACTCTTTTGTGTAAAATATCCTAACCCATTCTACCTCTCCATTTCCTTTCTCCCAGTACATTACTTTTGACTCCATTTTTAGAATATATTATTCCTTCATATTTAGCTATCTTCTGTTGCTTATCTATATATGCTCCTTCTGACTACTCTAATATAAGAAAACATCATTATGAGTTAACAGTATAATCTCCATGTAGAGTTACAATCTCTCAAAATTTTCCCTTTCCATCTAAATTCTCTTTGCTTCATCTGAGTTCTATACATGACTATAAAACTTTCTGTGAAACTCTGGTCATTTCAGGAGGAAAAGTTGAAAGTGCCCTATTTCATTGAATGACCTACTTTTCCCCTGGAAGAAGGTGTTCAGTTTTGCTAGGTAGCTGATTCTATGTTGCAATTCAACCTCTTTTGCCTTCCAGAATATCATATTCCCTGTCTTAGGAGCCCTTTATGTGGGCACTGCAAAATCCCATGTAATCCTGACTGTAGCAACACTGTATCTGAATTTTTTTTCTGGTTGTTTAAAATATTTTCTCTGACTTGGGAGTTCTGAAATTTGACTAAAACATTCTTGGGAGATTTTATTTTGAGATATTTTTCAGGAGGTGATCAATGTATTCCCCTCTTTCAATTTTACCCTTAGTTTCTAGAATATTAGAGCATTTTTTCCCTGTAGATTTTCTATGAAACTGAAATCTAGGGAATAGAGTCATAGAATGGACTAATGACTTTCAGGTAGCCCAATAATTTTTAAATTATCTTTTCTGAAGCACTCTTTATTCTTTGGTTTTGTTTTATTAATTCTTGATTTTTTTTCAATAAATCATCAGCTTCCCCTAACTGTGCTCTACATTTGAAAGAGTTGTGTTTTGATTTTTTTTTTCAGAGAGATTTATCTCCTTTTCCAGTTGGCTAATTTTGCTTTTTAAGTTACACTGTTTAACATACTGTTTTCTTTGGCCTTTTTTTGTATCTCTTTCATCAAGCTGCAGCCTTGGTGCTCATGACTTCCTTGCATTGCTCTAAATTCTTTTACCATGTTTTCCTCTACCTCCATTACTTCATTTTCAGAATATTTTTTGACCTCTTCCATACTATGAGATCAATTTATAATTTCTTTGACTTTGACTTTGTCATCTTCTGAGTATGTGTTTTGATCTTCTATGAAACCCAAGTAATTTTCTATGGTCTGATTATTTTTTTGTTAATTTACTCATTTTCCCAATCTACAACCTGATTTTGAAGTGCTTTCCAAGTTTTTGAGTGTTTTGGTATCACCTCCCCTCACAGACTCCAATTTCTTAAAAGGTTTATGAGAGGCTCTTACTGCCCTCCAGCTCTGTGCTCTGGTTTGTATATGACTACAAGCACTCCTATCTGCCCTGGAGCTGTGAGGAGGGTCCCTGCTCCTTTATGGAAATATAAGGCACCAGACTACGATCAGGATCTGAGTATGGGCAAAGCAACAGAGTCCTGATCCAGGAATAGGGATCTCAGCAGTCTCCCCCCTCCCCTTACTCACCAGGAGCTGAGTGTTTCTGATAGAGTTGCTGGGTGTTTCCACAGGCCTGCTAATAATTCCCAGGGTTGAGTCTTAACTGACCAATAACTTGCATTTGGATTCACACTCAATTTGGCAAAGTTTTTCCACTTATCTTCCTAGTTTTCTTTGGTGATAACTGGGTTGGGAAGTCTAGAAATTGCTCCCAGTACTGAGACTCAGGGACCCCCAGGGACCCACCCACCCCATAATTTCCTTTTCCAGAATTTTCATGGATAAATCAATATATTTAAATCTAATATTTAATTTCAATAAATCATTTCCAAAAAATAAAAATCAAAGATTTGAATGACAAGTTTCTAAAATTATGAGATTAAAGTGAGAAGACAGGTAAGAAAAGTATCTTTTTCCCCTATTTTAGAATGCAATATAGTACCATAATGAAATTAATCATTGCTCAGATTCTTTGAAGTTTCAACATGGATTGAGTTCATAATTATTGTAGCTCAACAACATCTCAGAGAAAATCTTTGCTATTTTTGTGCAGGTCTAGTGACAATATAAGATCCCATTAAGGATATACTTTTTTAGTTCTGGGGCAGAACCAAGATGGTAGTGTGAAGTTAGCATGCTGGGGGGGGAGGGAGGACTTTGTCCTACACTTTAAAGGAAATCTTTACAGAGACCTTAAAAAAGCTACAGGAGAGAGAGAGAGAGAGAGAGAGAGAGAGAGAGAGAGAGAGAGAGAGAGAGAGAGAGAGAGAGAGAAACAAGTTCTCAATTCAAGATATTGTGGAGGATCTTCAGTAAAGACCTGTCTCTTCCCAGGTAATGGGGATGTAGAGCTCAGCATAGGTGGGAGAGTGGCAAAGCTAGCAGGAGACTCTTAAGCCACAGTGCAGCTTGAGTCCAATCCCAGTAAGCCAGCTTGAAAGTAGGCCAGAGGGGAAAGTCCTAACTCCAGACAATTTTGAGCCCAGGGAACTCTGGAGCCTGAATTGGAAACAAATCACTGTATAGGGAAAATGAGATAATAAAGAAGTAAACAGATCTCTGCATATTATGTTGAGCTGCATGTACTTAGAATAACTCAAAAGTGGATAAGTATTAGGCAAATTAAAACTTGGGTGTTTAATAAAGACCAAAGTATCTAATAATGAAAATGTTTTTGTCTTTCCTTCTTGAAGAAGACCACAACATCAAGGAGTTGTTGCCATGACAAGCACATGAATTGGATTTGAGTGTGGGGGTGCTGTGCTCCTCCAGAGCCTTCTGAGGCCAATGATCAAATATGAATAAGGATGATTGGAGATGGTCCTGGATGTGAGGCAATCAGGATTAAATAACTTGTCCAAGGTCACAGATCTGAAAAAAAAAAGATGACAATGTTCTGTCCCTGGGAAGAATGCAGTCTACCAAAGTGGCTAGGTACTTAAGTGAATTGGTAGTAAAGGAATTTTTAAAAAGGATTTGGCATTCCCTTATGATTTTTGTGTTTTCCTACCTTTAAGCAATATTTAACTCAACTTCTTTGAATATGCAGTTCTCCATAACACATTTGGATCCTACAGATTTGTTTTCAAGTACAAATCAAATTTGTGGAGAGATAATTAAGAAACTCTGTATGTCTTAACTTTAATTACACATAAATATATATTTAATGCCTTAGCAATATCAGTTTAATTAATATACAGTATTTCCCCATGTATACGATGCTCCCATGTATAAGACACACCTTAATTTTGGAGCCTGAAATTTGAAAAAAATATATATTAAGTAAAGATTTTGAACTAAAATTTTATTCATCATAAAATTCCTACAACTTCTCATTACGGTCAAAACTTCCATCCATTAGCTCATCCTCCTATGTGTTTGATGACAAATCACTGCCTCAGGAGAGACTCTGTCTGCTCTCCAGCCTATGTTCTGGTCTGTAGTTGACCACAAGTTCTCCCTGGGCAAGTCTATTATGTAGATGCATGCTTAGTCCATTCTGTTATATCAACCTGGAGTACCACTTGTGTTCTTTGAAATCAGTCACTTCTTTTTTCATCAGCAATTCTTGCCTCATGCTGAAGCATCTTTTTGAACACAGAAATTCCACTGTCCCTTTGCTCTTCAATCCATCTCTTCAATTCCCTCCCAACATTAGGTCTTTTTGGCTAACTTGTCTCTCATGGTCTTCTGCTGTGCTGTGTTCAGTAGGTTTTCTTCCCATCATTTTCTTTCTTATTTGGAGGAGGAACAAACTTACATTCAGCAACACGATTTCCATTCACTTTTGGCAAACTGGATCATTTTGAACATGAATTCATCACTGTATGAAAATCTTTTTGAAGCCATTTCTCTGCTGAAAATGGCAAAAGGTGACTTAATATGCCAATAATAAATGCAAAACCATGAACGCAAAGACAACAAACATGAAAAAGTGGGGAAATGAAAGTAAAAAAAAAATACTACAACAATGAGTGCAAAAACAAGTGGGACATGCAGGTAAAAAAAAATTTACAAACACTATATAAGTTGCACCCAGCTGTTAGACTGCAAATTTTTTGAAAAGTGGTGTGTCTTAAATATGGGGAAATATAGCAGTTTGTAAAATACTGTCTCTGATAGATCTGTTGAGAGAGCATTTTAATCTAAGTTAAGGACTCATTAAATAAGAATTACATGCATTTGAGTGAGGTGGGATGAAGGTGGGTGTTCAGCTTTTCTTAGGCAGGACTAAAGGTCAATGTTCCATACCTCATCTGAAGGTTGTATGTGTGTGTGTGTGCTTGGTCAGATGGGAAGAGGATAGAAAAAAGTGAACTTTGGGCAAAAAACCCCCTAAATTTATATATTTTTTAAAATGGTCTTTTTAGAGGTTTTATTAATTTGAGTTTATATTCAAAATAAATTCTTGCTCACATGCACCTATCATATATAGCACAGTCAAGAAAAAATGTAAACCTTCAGAGAAGCAGACACATACAAACAAGTACTCATTCTGACAGCTCATAGGAAAAGAGAAGTTGTTCAAATGTAAAGACACACTTTTTATAAATGCTTTAAACTGTGATTAAAACTACTTAACTAAGAATAAAGAGCTCTGCAAAGCTGGATTTTTCCCCTTTCTCTGAATCTCTTCAAAGTTCTTTAGCACCTTCAGAGTTGATTGAAATTTGAAACCTTTCAAGAAAATGGGAGCTTTTTTCCTGTTTTTAGAATTCTGTTGAAGTGTTAAAGCAAGACAAAGATTATGTCTTTCAAAACTTCAAATTGATTTTTTTCATCAGAAAATCCACATACTTCCTAAATTCAAATTTGGCCAAAGAGTAGCAGCTTGTAAATAACCAGATTAGATGATACAGTTTCTAAAGATGAAGTAACTATTTATGAATCAGTTAATAATTAGCAAGTAAAAGCAAAAGTCAAAATACATAATAACAAAGGATAAGGAAAGCCTTTGAAATATAGAAATGGAATAGGTACAGAGATCTGAAAAACCATATTCATAGAGATTATTGAATCCATGGAAATTGATGAGATAAAAATGAATACATATTGATAGATTTGTGAGCCTGAGAAGGATTGGTAAAATGGAATGAAGACTCAGAAGATAGCAGACTGAAAAGTGGGAGAGTGGAATGATAGAATGAGAATTTAAGAAGCCAATTTGATTTCGCAATTTTCACTTTAAAGAACAGAATGTAGCAGCTAGATGGCACAGTAGATAGAGCACTGGTCCTGGAATCAGGAAGACCTGAGTCCAAATCCAATCACAGACACTTGATACTTAACTAGTTGTATGACCTTGGGCAAGTCTCTTAACCCCATTGCCTTAAACAAACAAAAGCATGCCAAAAAGAAACAGAATATCAATGAATGTTGGTAAGATCAAAGGTTTGATGATCTTTTTTGGGGGTAGGTACAGAAGAATACAGAATAAGTTGATAGAAGTTGAGTCAATTTAAGCACTAATAAATTGCTATATTTCAGGGAAAATCGGTATTTAATTGAAAACCCTTTACATGGGAAGAAATTTTGAGGTGTACCAAAAGATTGTGTGGGTCAACCACTAAATTTACTGAGTAAAGAAGTATAGCATCCAAGTGGCCATTGTATAAGTTACAAGATTCTAATTGGGATGAAAACATGACTTCTTTGCAGATCATCTAATACTGCTTCAGAGAGACCTGAAACATTACAATAAGTCAACAAAGATGTTCATAATCATTCAAGATATATAGCTTAATCATTCATAAAGAAAAAATTTTCTTTTATTTTAGCTGCTCAATAATATTCCATTAGGTTCATGTACCACAATTTGTTTACTCATTGACTTTGGGCAATTACTTTGATAATAAAGAAGTGCTATAAATATTTTGATGTTTATGAAACAATTTTGCAATTTTCTTCTTTGGGTTATATGACTGACAGAGACATGTCTGAATCAATAGTCACTAACTTTGTCTAATATAAAGTTGTTTTCCAGAATTGTTGGACCACAACTCAACAATGTGTGCTTATTCATCCATAACTCCTCCTGTATGGTTTATTCCTATGTTTTGACATACTTGCCAATTTGCTAGATGTGAACTGAAACATCTGAACTATTTTGATTGTATGGTTTGTTAGCTATTTGCAGCAGTCTTGCATATGACTTTTAAAAATGATAATTATGGGGGAGCAGAGTCAAGATGGTGGCAGGAGAACAGCCTTTCCTAGGAGCTCTCTCCAAAATATTTCAAAAAGCCTTAAAATTATGAGTCTAACTAAATTTTCAAGAGACAGAACCCCCAGAAAGATTCAGTGAGACAATTCTCCAGCCCAAGGTAACCTGGAAAATAGTGGGAAGGCTCTGTTCCACATGGTTGGAGGGGGCAGTAGCTTCCCAGAGCAAAGGAATTCCAGCCTTCCGGGAATGGTCCCAGGGCTCCTGGGTCCTTGGGAGCACAGGCTCCTGGCAGCAGAAGCAGTCTCCTGACCTGTCAACCAAGGGAACAGCCAGCACAACTTGGAAGATCAGCTGGGAAACCATTGCAAGAGCAAGCATGAAGTCTAGGCCAACATGGCTCTGCTCAGCGTAACTGTGACCCTCAATGCATCCCAGATCCCAGGAAATGGAAGCAGGCCCACAGAGCCACCCAGAAGGAGCCCAACCAACAGCTGTTGCCAGAATGCTTTGCCCATGGAAGGAAAGGAGTATGGGGAGACTGTCTAGGTGTCTCCTCTGTCCCTGGGACAGGAATCTGGGGCTTTCACCATATGCAGAGCCTGGTCCCCTATACTATCATATAGCAGAGGCCTTCTTCATAGTCCTAAAGGACAGAGGGATGCACTTGTGGTCATTCATTGACCAGAGCACAGGCAGGAATGTAGTAAGAGCTTCCCATAAGATCTTGAAGGAATTGAGTTGCTTGTGGGGCTATCCCAATAATACTCAAAAACTCAGGAAGCACCTGAAAACTGGAGCACAGGCTGGGGAAATGAGAAAACTGGATGGAAAGGAATCCAATATAGACAATTAACTGAGTCCCATGGAGGAACAAAATGCACACTCAGATGAAAAGGTCCAAATTTCTGTATCTAAAGACCAAGAAATAAAGAAGTTGGGCTCAGGCCATGACAGCTCAAAAAGATTTTGAAAATCAAGTAAGGGAGGTAGAGGAAACATTGGGAAGAGAAATGAGAGAGATGCAGGAAAATGCTGAAAACTAAGTCAGCAGATTAGTCAAGGAGATCCAAAAAATGCTGAAGGAAACAAATGTTAAGTACCAGTTTAGGTCAAATGGATAAAACAATACAAAAAGTTATTGAGGAGAAGAATGCTTTACAAAGCAGAACTGGCCAGATGGAAAAGGAAATAAGAAATCTCTCTGAGAAAAATAAATCCTTCATCTGTAGAATGGAGGTAAAGAAAATTGATGACTTTGCAAGGAATCTAGCCACAATAATTCAACACCAAAAGCGTGAAAAACTAGAGAAAAATGTGAAATATCTCATTGAAAAAACAACTGATCTGGAAAACATATCCAGGAGAGAAAATTTTAAAATTATTTGGGCTACCTTAAAATCATGATTAGTAAAAGAGCTTTGACTTCATTTTAAAAGAATTTTTATAGGAAAATTGTTCTGATATCCTAGATGTAGAGGGCAAAATAGAAATTGAGAGAATTCACCATTTCCCTCCTAAAGGAGATCTCTCAAAAAATATCCCCCCCCCCCCCAGGAATATTATAGCCAAGTTCCAGAACTCCCAAGTCAAAGAGAAATACAAGCAGCATGAAGGAACCAATTGAAATATCATGGAATTATAGTCAGGATATCAGAGGACTTAGCAATATCCAATTTAAGGGGTAGTAGGGCTTGGAATATCATATTCCAGAAGGCCAACGAACTTGGAATGCAACCAAGAATCAACTACCCAGAAAAACTGAACTTCCTCTTCCAGGGCAAAAGAAAAACTTTCATTGAAACAGGGCAATTTCAAATGTTCCTGTGGGAAAAGCCAAAGCTGAACAGAACGTTTTATCTTGCTCTTCAAGTACAGGACACAGGTGGAAGATAGAGAGAGTACATGAGAAGGGCAAATTATGAGGGACTTGTTGATGATGAACTGCTAGTATATTCCTTCATGGGAAGATGATAATGAAAATATTCATATGAACCTTCTAATTTATTAGATCAGTTAGAAAGAGCATATGTAGACAAGGCACAGGAGAAAGCTGAATTTGAAGGTATAATATATTTCAAAAATGGAGTCGATGCCTGAAAAGGAAATGAACTGAGAGTAAGAGAAAGGAGAGGTAGAATAGGCTAAGATGTTTCCTGTAAAAGAGTCAAGAAATAGCTTTTGCAATGTTATGGAAAGGGGGGAAGGAAAATGGGAATGAGGGAGCCTTCATTCTTATTGTAAAAGACTCAGAGAAGAAACAACATACATATTCTATAGGGTATAGAAATCTAGAAGACAAAGGAGAGAAGGGAACAGGGGGAGGGGTGGGAGGATGTAGGTGATAGAGGAGAAGGTAGATCATGTGAGAGAATAGTCAGATATAACACATTTTCTTTTTTACTTTTTGCAAGGACCAGGGGAGTGCTGGGTCTCTGCAATGAGATGTAGGCTTGGGGCCTGTTGGCGCTAGGGCTTGTGCTGCTGCACCATTCGGCTGCCTCATAGTTCACTTCTGAAGAAGGACAGAGTGAAAGGAGAGAGAAAATATAATAAATGTTAGTGGGGAGGAATGGATAGAGGGAAAAATACAGAAGTAACTTCTTTGATGGAATTATGATAAAGAATGCAATCCACCCCAGAAACAGAGCTGATGGTATCAGAACATACACTGAAGCACATTTTTTTCTTTTTTCTTTCACTTTATTGTTCATGAGGTTTTATATTTTTTTGTCGGGGGAGGGGTATTATGTTTATTCTTACAACAAGAATATTTTAATAATGTGTAAATAAATAAAAAATAAAAACAATTCAAAAAAATCATAAATTATTGATAAAAAAGAAGGAAAATCAAATGAATAAAGAGTTTGTTTTGTTTTATGTTTTTAGATTTTTGCAAGGCAATGGGGTTAAGTGGTTTGCCCAAGGCCACATAGCTAGGTAATTACCAAATGTCTAAGGCTGGATTTGAACTCAGGTATTCCTGATTCCAGTGCCGGTGCTCTAACCACTGCACCACCTAGCCACCACTTAGCTTCCCCCATATCATGTAGTTTTAAAAAACACAATGTTTCATCAGTCTCTAAATGTATCTGTATGGAAAACTAAGACACTATATAAGACACACAGGAAACTAAGACACACAGGTTTAAGTAACTTGCCTATAGTCAAAAAGCTAAAATTCTCTTTAAGTGCTAATTAAATACAGCTCTTCCTTACTCTAGGGCCAGTGTTATACTCACTGCACAACCTTGTTGCTCTAGCTCTGAGATTCCATTTCAATTTATAAAATATTTAATAAACAATTTGGTTAAACCTCTTTTCTCTTTAATACTTTATTATCTCAAAATATATCAATATGCTCAGCTACAGTTCTCTTCGGTTTAAACATCAAAGTTAGTGTCTCTACAAATTCATAACATAATAAACATTAAAAAAGGTAATAAATATTTACAATACATTGATAATGAGAAAAAAAATCACAGTTCTATATACCATTAGATATCACAGCTACTGTATACTTCTCATTTCTGGAAATGCTCCCATCTTGAATACTAGACAAAAATGTCTTCAGAATTCACTTTAAGCAATTTCGTCACAAGATAGCATAATCACAGGTTCTTAGGTAGCATTTTCTTTTACTCTTTTCACTCTGTGACTCATTTTTAACCATGACACTTAACTCTTTAAACTGAGAGCTAAACTTTCAGTTCTTTCTAGATAGTATTAAATGGTAATTGCATGATCTTATTTTTATAGTTACTGTAACAACTCTGTGGAAAGGTTTTATCCATACAAACACACATAAGAACCATTGTGCAAATGAAAAGTAAGCTGCATGTGGAAATTAAATAAAAGTTAAAGACTGGAGAGTGGATTGTATTCAGGGAGAAAAAAAAAGTATTTTTATTGCTGCTGATATTTATGATGATGTTATTTTTTTTGTTTGTTTTTGAAGTGTATCAAAGCTATCATTGAATGATGCATTGACTTGTCTGTGAATTGAATTTTAGTAAGGCAGAATTGCATAAAGCCTCACTCTTCTAGAGTCTTTGAATTTCAGTGGCAAGACAAAAGTCAGGATAAAAGGAGATTATCCAGTACAATGGGTGATCTTGGAGTCTTTGATATTTGATCAATCTCAAAGCCCACTATTGTGCTTGTTTCCATTTTAATAAATTATTCTTATCCACGCATTCCATCAGGGTAAGTGTCCACATACTTGGAGCAGATGTCCTCTTATTTAACTTATTTACTTAGATGTTTTTATCCAGGTATAGCCCCTGCTCATCCTATAGCTTCTTGGAGCCAAAGGTGAGAATTAGGTGATAGGTGAATGTCAAAGGTGGCAGACCTGGAAAATCTCAACAAGCTCACATTCCAGTTTGTGCTAGTTCTTTCTTAAAGCTCCATGTTCACAGAAACAAATCATTTTAACAATAATATTGTACTGGCTATTCTTTATAAGTGGGTTTTATAGAAAAATTCAATCTTCAAAAACATTTAATATGAACATAAAACAAAGATGGAGCCTTGGCTGGTAGGTAAACTTTAACAATCAAGTAAGGAATTTGGAATTTTAGATTGATGGTAGTATATGAATGCAAAAAAACCATGATCTGTTGGCATCAAAGTATAATGTACAGACAGGCTGAATATCCAACTGCTATTATTATTATTTTAAGTGAAATTCAGGTAGATCCTTGAATCTATGGTCTGTGGTGAATTTATGGGATGACATGGACAAGGATTGTACCAATAAGACAGGCAGAGGTGATTTTTATTATTAATCATTATTGAGATGTTAATGAGAAGAAGACAAATATATTTAAGTAATTGAGCAAAAATTCAAAGAAATTTTGAAAGGCTAAGTCTTAAGGACTATTATTCCTCTTTGCAGAAGACTGATAGACAAAAGTACCTCCTCTTTTAGCAGATAACCATTATATATTGAACCATTGTCCAACATGACCAGAAACTTGATTTGTTTTACTGTAGTATACTTTCTTGCAAAAGATAATTCAAGGATTGAAAGTCTATGTCATTGGAAAGAAAGATACAAAAATAATCACCAAAACATTTATTTCATTTGTTTAATAAAGATAAGGAACTGGATGAGTTGACCTCTAAATTCCCTTTCAATTCTAATATTTCTTTTAATATGTTTATATATATATATATATATATATATGTATGTATGAGTGTGTGTATGTTTACAGAGAAAGAGAGAGAAAATGTATAGTGTATATATAGTATATTGTATAAAATACATGAATTATAAATAAATGTATATATAGATATACATATATATCTATATATACATATATAGTAGACTGACAATTATTTCAAAAAAAATAATTAAAACTTGGAGGAAACCTCAGATTTCACCATAGATAGGGATAATGAAGATGAGATAAGTTACATCTTGTGCAATGTCACAAATATAGTAAAGTATTTGATTATTATTCAAATCAAGATATTTGTCTGTAGTTCTAGCACATTTTCTAATACACCCTACAGCATAAATCTCATATATAACCTCAATGTTCTGTGTTACATTTTTAATCCCTAAGGGCATCATAAGAAGTTCATAAATTGTATGTTAATTATAAATCATATGTAAAAATGTAATCACTCAGGGGGATTCTATATTTGAAATATAAAATCAAACTGTTCTTTATTCTATGTAAATTTCAGTCACAGAGCAAAAAAACCTTCAATTTTTCCAAGTCACAGTAAGAAATTATCAGAATTCTCTTTTGTAACACTGAACATTTCCTTTACTTTGAATTTAATTCTCATAGAACAAATCTGTTTATACTTGATTGACCCTCTTAATGTTTAGAGCCCCCATAGAGGATTTTATCATGAGCAAAAATTCTGCAGTGTGAATTTCAATGAAAAATTAATTATTTCTTTGCAATCCAGATACTAAAAAAAAAAAGAAATGGAGAGAACAAAAGGAGAGACAAAGTATTTGCATGTTCACATTTGTCACTTTCCTAAGCTACTTGAATGGTGGAGGGACCTGTGTACCTTTTCCACAATGATTGTAAATAATTAGGTTCATTAAAAATCGTACTTATATGATTGCACAAATTCAAAAATAAATATTCATTTTGATTCCAAATAACTCAGAAAAGAATATATTGCTGAAAATAACTTAAAAATCAAGATGATTTGAGTTTGTGAGATAATTTAAAAATCTATAACAAATTTCTTGAACTAGTGAGCACTACCTATTTCTCTTTGATCCTAAATGTACTCTTAATATACCTATGATATAAGAGGTCTTCTAGATTTGAATACCTATATAGTAGTCACATTGTTCCAAAAGATATTTATGAAGTTGTTGGTTCCAGTCCAGTTCTGAGACTTATGAACAAAAACTCATTTTTGTCAAAGAGTTTCCATTGTAGGGAGGAGAAAAAAAAAGACAACTAGTTAGATATGTGAGATATGTAAAATGTATAGAATATCTGGGAGAAAAGGCACTAGAATCTGAAGGAACTAGTGAAAATTGTCTATGAAACGTAGAAGGATCTGAGTCTACAATGTCAGAAAATTATCAGTAAATGAAATGGGGTAGAGTGATGTATGCACAGAAGATAGATAATACAAAGGAGCAAAGTCAGGAAATGTAGCATCATGTATGATATGAGGAGGAGGAGGAGGAAATAGATTAGCTTAGCCAGATCTAAAAGAAGACAATTGGAAAGCTAGGAACAAGTCAAGTTATAAATGATCATTAAAGAACTCTGAAATCATAGCCACATTTTAAATTCACATTCACAATTTTAAATTTGACTGCCATCCATTTATACTTTTTATGTTCAGGACAACTATTGGAAATATAATTACTGAAAACCTGGTTGTACTACCCCCTACAGACTAGCTATCATAGATAAAAATAACAAAAAAGTAGGAAATGGAATTAATTTGGTGATACTTTTAATGAACTCTGCTACTCTGAATCTTCATTTTTCCCTTTATAGGTAATTAAAAACACTTCTATCAATTTATTCTAAGATTCAATTCATTATAACAAGATGTCATCTTGTTGTCCATTTTGAACTTCAACTCATTTAAAATATCTTTGTTTTACTTTCAATTATCTCTAGATAGAGAGCTTTACATAAATAATTGAAATTAATCCATGATTTCAAAAATTCAATTCATGTTAATGTTTCAGATCTCAAACTATCCATTTATTCTCATTCTATGTATTTTTGTATGTCTTTCCAAAGGTTCAACAAGTTATGTGCCTTCCCCACTCCCCAAAAAAATTTTCAGAGATAATTCTAAATTTCTTCAAATATTAGAAGAAAGAGTTTTTTTCTCTTTTCACTACTTGTTATTTTCACATACTAGCCCATCTTTTCTTTCTATCTCTCATTCCCCTGAAGACTTTTCTTCTTTACATTACTGTCTATTTTTCTGAGTTCAGGCATCTGTTTATATGTTAAAGTCTGTTTTCTTCTTGTGATACTCATTTTGACTTTTATTAGATGCAGGTACCCCATGTCTTTCTGCCACACAACAAGCCTGAATATCAGAATAAAAAAAAGCTATTTTGCCTTTTGTTTTCATGAAAATTTTAGGAAGCATTTCAGTCTGTTCCCCCTTCACTTTTATTTTTATTTTATTTAAGGAAATGGGATTAAATGACTTGTGCAAGGTCACACAGCTAGGCAATTATTAAGTGTTATAGGCTGTATTTGAACTCAGGTATTCCTGATGGTGCTCTATCCACTGCACCACCTAGCTGCCCCTAGTTTCACTTTTAAAATCTAGATCTAAATAGTTGACCAACTATATTATTTTTTTGAGAAATTCATAGTCTTAAACCAGTTCTAGCAGGTCAAATCACTTTCATTGTTGTTATAATATCTTGCACATGTCTCTAGAATATTTTGAGGCTTGTTGAAATCAGCACAGCATTATCTACAAAAAAAATGAGATGACCTCACCATCTAAAAGAAATGCTTTTAAATAACATTCTAAACTGGATCAACCTCCAACTCATTTGACTAGAGCTTTGATGAGCATTCTTATTTTGCAGATTCTCTAAAAGGCATGTTGCATAAATTACCTAATATTTCCCTTTAGAGAGTCATGAAGAGGATAATTTTTACTGCTACATTCTTCAAAGAATACTCTATAATTTAGGTATATAAATGAAAACACACTTTGGTATAAAAGTCTATAAAGATTCATTTTACTCTAATGAACCAATGTTTTCTGGTAATCAATTAAATATAAGAAGAATGAGATCTTGCAATTAAGTCCCCTTCTCTCCCCAAAGTTCCAGTTTCAATTCATTAAATTCTTATTAGATATTTCAAAATGGATGTCTCAGGGCCACCCTAATTCAATATGACTAAGAATGCAATTCTCTTTCCCTCTCAACCCTCTCTCCTAAAAACTCTTAATTGACAAGTATTCAGTACTTTCATTTTATTGAGTATTTCAAAAATCCTTTTATATAGTTTGTCTGAACACTCTCTGTTGAAGTTGGTCCCCCCTTAGACTGTGAATTCTTTGATAGTAGTGACTCTCTTTTGTCTTTCCATTTATCATGAAACATCATAAACCCTTAAAAGATGTTTATTGACATTAACTTTCTTCACATAATCAAATCTCCAACCACCCACACCAAGACAGAAAAACAAAAAAACAAACAAAAGAAAACATTTGTAACAAATATAAATACTCAAGCAATGTAAACTCTCACATTGTCAATGTCTAAAAATGTGTCTCATTAAGCTAGATGAATCTATCATTTTTGTCTGGTGGTGTGTAGCATTTTTCATCATTTTTGACCTTGAATCTAATCATTACAGTCCATTTTACCAGTTACTAACAGAATGATTTTTCCTAAGTACATATAAACTCCCCCCATACTAAACAAAATTTAGTCATGTCCTATTGTAATCAAAATAAAATATAAGCTTTCAATTTTAAATTTCAAATTCTAACATAATTGAACTGCAACCCATATTTCAAGTCCCATTGGCTAATGCTTCCCTTTCTGAATTCTACAGTTCAATTAAATTAGACATCTTTTTATACCATAATTTTAGAAGTCTTTGACCATGTATCTTTATGCCTTTGTAATGGCCACTCACCAAGAATAAAAATGCATTTCTATCCTACTTCTGCTCATAGCATCACTTTTTTTTCTTTAAGATGCATCTTGAGTGTCATCTCCTGATTGTATTTTATCTTCGTAGATGCTAAAATACTTTCTCCTAATCTTTCTTATATTTAACTACTACTATGTATGCATATACATTCACACAGACACACATGTAAATTCTTTTTATAAAAATTAATATACATATATACATGTAATGGCATGTATTAACTTTATATTACTTTACATGTATATATGACCTCTCTTATTATGTGTAGAATGCGATTTTCATGGCTTCTAATATATATATATATACCTGAAAATCTCACATCTATGTCAACAATATTCAAATAAAAGTATAACAATCATAAAATATCTCATTTTTAAGATTACCTTAACATGTGTTATTGGCAGTGTAGTCAAAAATTAATAAAATTATTTTTTTCATAATATTATTAAAAACCACACATTAAAATAAGATATAGTTGAAAATTGAGTCCCATCTAGTAAACACATTTGTGTATAATTTAAATATTTCATTAAAAAATCAAAAATGTCACAATTAAAAGCATCAAAATTCAATTTACCATAATAAGAAATGAGATTGTTTAGTATCCTTAGAGCAATATATTTTGACACAAAATTTTATTTTCCTCTTAATAAAAGCTTAAAAATGAAAATGTAGCTACATATGAATATTTCATGTATTTTATATAATCAGAGAATTGTTAGCATATATGTACATATATATATATATATAGATATATGTACATATACATCTATATAAAAATCATGTAATTCTCAGTATTCTATATCTTCTGTGACTCAATCACCATAGAATTAGGACTGAGGGTCAGTTTAATTTTTTTCCCTTATTTTCATAAGTTACAGAAATATAACTATATACATAAATAAAGGAATGAATGAATGAATGAATAGAAATTATCATCACCAGGTAGAAAAGTTGTTAGTAACCAGCTTCTCTGTAGTTAGCTACTTTGGTCCTCATATATTTCCTGGACCATATTTAAAATGTCTCTAGATAGCTGGATTCCTCTAGAGTTTATTTTCTCCTGTCATAAGGTTAAGAACCCAAGGTTATTTCTATGAAATGATGAAGCACTGGAGAAGGGGCTAGCAAAAGAAAAAAAAAATACTTCATGGTTCATAAAACACTTTCATCCAAGAAAGGAGTAATATTATCATACTGATTTTCAAATGGGGAATCTGAGTTTCAGAGATGAGGTTATTTACCCCTGAATACACAGTTAGGGTTTATTAGATAAAAGACCTAAAAGCAAACCAAGAAAAGTTATTCCAAAATCACTAATCTTTCCAATCCTTTTCCACTTTTAATGGAGATTAAAGCAAAATAAAAATGACTAAACTTTAATTTTTGTAAGTATTGTGATATCTGTCATTTAGTCTACCTATTCTTTCTTTTTTTAATATTTACTCTCATTTTGTACAAATTTTTTTACATTAATAAAATAATCTTATTTAAGAGTAAATAAAATACCCCCCCATAAATATAGACTTGCTTGAGCGATAAAAGGGAGAGAAAAAAATTAAAATTAAAAAAAATAATAGTAATAACTGAAGGTATGGCCAGGTGGCGCAATGGATGGAGCACCAGCCCTGGAGCCATGAGCACCCAAGCCCACATCTGGCCCCATAGACCCAACAATCACCCAGTTATGTGACATGCAAGCCACCTGAACCCCACTGCCCTGCAAAAAACAAAATAAAGAAAAAAAAAAGACCCAAAATAAAATAAAATAGTAATAATAGTAAGGGTGGCTGGGTGGCAGACAGGGTACTGGCCCTTGAGCCAAGACCACCTGGGTCCAAATCTGGCCTCAGACACCCAATGATCACCCTGCTTTGCGGCCCCAGGCAGGCCACCCAGCCCCATTTGCCCTGCACCACCCCCAAAATAATAATAATAATAATAATAATAATAATAATAATAATAATAATAATAATAATAAAAATAAATTGTTCTTCAGTCTTTGTTCCAACAAGAACATCTCTGTCGCAGGTGGATTACATTCTTTATGATAAGTCCATCGCAAAAGTTGCTTCCATATTTTTCCACCATTGCCATTGCTGATCGCAACTCCCTCCTTTCTTATTTCTCTACTACCATGTACTATATTTTCTCTCTCCTTTCACTGACTGCTGCAGAGTGGCTGAGTGGCGCAGTAGACAGATCCCTGGTCCTGGACCAAGAGGCCCAGAGCCCCCTTACCACCCCTTAGGACCAGCATCTATCTGTTCCTATGGTCCTGGACAGGCCATCCAATCCTAGCCCCTTGCAGAAGTAAAAAAGAAAACGTGTTATATCTGACCACTCTCCCCCCATGGTCCATCCACTCCTCCATCACTCACAATCCCCCATTCCCCATCACCCCCCTCTCCTTCTTACTCCAGATGCCTATACCCCATTGATTATATATGCTGTTTCCTCTCCTAGCCACCTCTGATGA
Source organism: Macrotis lagotis (assembly GCF_037893015.1). NCBI lineage: Eukaryota > Metazoa > Chordata > Mammalia > Peramelemorphia > Peramelidae > Macrotis > Macrotis lagotis. The sequence goes on along the minus strand of NC_133663.1, from coordinate 143,772,320 downwards.
AAGCAAAGATTCCCTCATTCCCCCTTGGCTTCCCCCTTCCATACCATTGCAATAGCTCATTGTAATAAAGAAAAATCTCATTATATGAAATATCTTGGCCTATTCCCCTCTCTCCTTTTTCTTTCTCCCATTACATTTACCTTTTTTCCATTGACTCCATTTTTATACCATATTTTATCTTCAAATTCAGCATTCTCCTGTGCTTCAATTATAAAAGTTCCCTCTACCTTCTCTGTTAACTGAGAAGGTTCATATGAGTATTATCAGTGTCATTTTTCTATGCAAGAATATATGCGGTTTGTCATCATTAAGTCCCTCATATTCCTCCTCCCCCCTCCAATCTCCATGCTTCATCTGAGTCCTGTATCTGAAGATCAAACCTTCTTTTCACCTCTGGCCATTCCCACAGGAACATTTGAAATTCCCCTAGTTCACTGAAAGTCCATCTTTTTTCCCTGGAAGAGGACATTCATTTTGGCTGGGTAGTTGATTCTCGCTTGCATTCCAAGCTCTTTTGCCTTCCGATATATTGTATTCCAAACCCTATGAGCTTTTAATATAATTGCTGCTAAGTCCTGTGTGATCCTGACTGCAGTTCCATGATATTTGAACTATGTCCTTCTGGCTATTGTAATATTTTCTCTTTGCCTTGGGAGTTCTGGAACTTGGCTATAATATCCCTATGGATTGGTTTTTTGGGATCTCTTTCTCGGGGGCATCAGTGTATTCTCTCCATTTCTATTTTGCCCTCTGCTTCTAGGATATTAGGGCAATTTTCCTGTAGTAATTCTTTGAAAATGATGTCACGGCTCTTTTCCTCATCGTGACTTTCAGGTATTCCAATAATTTTTTTTTGTTTTGTTTTTTTGCAAGGCAAATGGGGTTAAGTGGCTTGCCCAAGGCCACGCAGCTAGGTTATTATTAAGTGTCTAAGATGGGATTTGAACCCAGGTACTCCTGACTCCAGGGCCAGTGCTTTATCCACTGCACCACCTAGCCACCCCTTACACCCATAATTTTTAAATCATCTTTCTCCTAAATTGGTTTTCCATATCAGTTGTTTTTTCAATGAGATGTTTCACATTTTCTTCTAATTTTTCAATTTTTTGGTTTGGAAGTAATGAGTCCTGATTTCTCCTAAATTCATCAGTCTCAATCTCCCTGAGTTCTATTCTTTGTCTGAAGCATTTGTTTTCCTCAGAGAGTTTTCTTGGGGCAGCTAGGTGGCGCAGTGGATAAAGCACCGGCCTTGCAGTCAGGAGTACCTGGGTTCCAATCAGGTCTCAGACACTTAATAATTACCTAGCTGTGTGGCCTTGGGTAAGCCACTTAATCAATTTGCCTGGCAAAAAACTCAAAAAGAGAGAGAGAGAGAGAGAGAGAGAGAGAGAGAGAGAGAGAGAGAGAGAGAGAGAGTTTTCTTATCTCTTTTTTCATCTGGCCAATTTTGCTTTCTAAAGCATTCTTCTCCTCAATAACTTTTTGAACTGTTTTATCCATTTGACCTAAGCTGGTTTTCGGCATGCTATTTTCTTCAGAATTTTTCTGGATTTCCTTGACCAGGCTGCTGACTTCATTTTCATGTTTTTCCTGCATCTTGGGTGCTTCCTGAGCTTTTGGGACACTCCCACAAGGGTCTCAGTGTGTGAAGCTCTGTCCTCCCTCCTGGTCTGTGAATGACCATGTGTGCCCCCCTGTTCCACAGGACTGAGGCAGGGGCTCTGCTCTTCTATGGGGACGCCTAGACTGCCATCAGGATCTGAATGTGGTCTGATCCCCAGAGTCCTGTTCCAGGGGCAGGGCTAGGCAGTCTCTCTCTTCACTCCCCTCCCTCAGCTCAATGGGCTCATGCCATGGGGCTCCTGCTTACTGGCCCCACCTGCTTATGTTTCCTGGGTCTGGAATGCAGTGGCCACACTGCTTGCTGTGTGCCCTGAGGTCTGGACTTCATGAGCTCACTCTGGCAAAGGTCTCCTGCTGTTCCCCCAATTTGTGCCGGGTGCTCCCTAGGGAGGATCTCAGGAAACTCCCCCGCTGCTGCAAGCTGTGGCTCCCAGCACCCTGGGGCTGCCTCCAGGAGGCTGAAGTTATTTTGCTCTGGCGGGCTGCCCCTCCAACCCAGGGGAGCAGAATCTTTCTGCTCTTTTCCAGGTTACCTTGAGTAGGAGAACTGCCTCACTGGGTCACTGGGTCACTCTGCGAGTTCTGTCTCTCAAAAATTTAGTTAAAGTCCTTAGTTTCAAAGATTTATGGGAGAGCGGCTAAGACATGATCTGCTCTTGTTGCCATCTTGGCTCTGCCCGCCAGGTGATGAATATTTTAAAGCAGCAACACAGAGAACAAAGTCAAGGAGTGGTTATGATCTATTTCAACAAAGATGGTTTCATAGATCTCTGGAATAATTTATTGAACAAAAGCCTATTATTCAATGTAATATCACCACTAGTTTACTCACTTCTCTATCTATCATTGATATTGTCATGCTTTTAGTTGGGAGATAATGGAAAATCCAAAACTTGTTTCTCTGTCATGTTCAGCAAAATTTTAAATCCTTGAAATTCTTATTCCTGATGGTCTCCTTCAATTGCACAAGGAGGAAATTTCTATTGATTCAATGGAATCTTAAATATTCTTACCGTGGAAAGCAAAAAACTTTTAAATGAGCATCTGTATTTTTTTCAGTGAGAGAAAGATGGATATTAAATACACTGTCTTATAAAGAGTTAGTATAAGTTGCAGACTATCCTGACACTGTCCTAATGAAGGACACTGATAAATTTTCTCTTTGAAAATTTATTGCAAGTTATCCTTCGAAGAAAATCATTCCTAAGAAAACAGTCAACTCACTGGATGGACAGTGTTTTGGGAACTGAATTCCCAAAAGCACATGGTATCAACTAATGTTTTATTTAATTACATGAGAAAGAAAACTGTATTTTATTTTTTCTACTTTTCTCCAGTTGCATGTAACAACATTTTTAGCATGCATTTTTACTTTCAATTTTAACTTTTCTTCCTTACTCACTCCCTTCGCCCCTCCTTACCTTCATTGAGAAGGCATGCAATCCAGAATAGCCAATACATGTGCTGTCTATCATGCAGAACACTCCCACAATAGTTATGTTGTGAAAGAAAAGATATACTCAACCACCCCCCAAGAAAAATAAGAGAGTAAAATAAATAATATTTTTAATCTGTATTCAGATAGCATCAGTTCCTTCTCTACTATGGGAAAGTATTTTTCATTTTGTTTTTCAGAGTTGTTTGTATCATCTTATTGCTGAGAAAAGTTAAGTCATTTACAGTTGTTCATCTTCCCATATTGCTGTTATTTTGTACAAAGTGCATTCCACTCTGTCTTAGTTTATGTTAGTTTTCTGGACTTTTTCTGAAATTAAAAGTGATGTACTATCACATACTTATGAAACTGACTAACTGGTTAGAAAAGGAAAATGACAAATCTTAGAAGTGATGGGGGAAATGCGATATTAATTTCTATAATCACACATATATTTGATCCAGCAATACTACTACTAGGTCTCTATCCCAAAAGAGATTAAATGAAAAGAAAAAAAAAACATTTTGTACAAAAATATTGATAGTGCCTCTTTTCTGGTGTCAAAGAATAGGGAATTGAAGGAATGTCCTTCCTTTGGGGAGTGACTGAACAAATTGTGGTATGTGATAAAAGTGCTACAAGTAATGATGATCAGGATAATCTTTATTTTTCTTAGATTGTATTGATAATCTCATCTGAATACTATTCAGATCACTTGATCATTTATCAGTTGGAGAATGGTTTTTATTTTTCATGAATTTGACTCAGTTCTGTATGTTTAAGAAATGAGAAATGAGAAACTTATTTCAGTATTTTTCCCACAGTTACTCTTGTGAACTATATTTCCCTCCATCCAATTCCCCCACTGCATTTATTCCATTCTTTCTCTTCTTTTACCTTGTTGCTCCTCAAAAATGTTTTGCATCTAACTACTTCCTGCCTCAAACTTCCCTCCATTCTGTCACCTATTCCCCCCTTTTCTCACCCTTTACCCTCCTACTTTTCTCTAGAATATAATAGACGATCTCCCCCTTTGTAAAGGAGTGATTTTTTTGCATCCAAATTAATTTTAGTCAACAAGTCAGAATGTGAAAATTTTGTATTTATCATATAGAAGATTACTTTAGTCATTTACCTCTGTTTCTTTTGTATATTATTGTATATTATCTATTCTACTCTATTTCTTAACTAGTTCCAATTAGTTTTTATGACTTCATTATTTAGTTTTAGATCTGGTACAGTTAGCGCATCTTCTTGTCCATTTCTTTTTCATTAATGCCCTTGATATTTTGTCCTTTTATTTTTTCCAGATGAATTTTGTTACTATTTTTTCTGGTTCTATGAAATATTTTTAGTATATTAATTAGTATGGCACTAAATAAGTTGATTAATTCAGGTAGAATTGCCATTTTTATCATATTAGCTCAGTCTACCTTAAGCAATAGCTTTATTTTCCCCAGTTGGTTAGAACTGACTTGACTTATTTGTATGAAAAGTGTTTTGTAATTGGGTTCATATAGTTTCTAGGTGGGTCTTGTAGGGTAAATTTCCAAATAATTTTTGTTGTCTAAAGATGTTAGATATTTTCCCTCTCTCCTCCACTCTCTATACTTCACCCAAGTCCTATATCTGAAGATCAAACCTTCTATTCAGCTCTGGCCATTCCCACAGGAACATTTGAAATTCTCCTGGTTCATTGAAAGTCCATTGTTTTCCCTGGAAGAGGATATTCAGTCTTGCTGGGTAGTTCATTCTTGGCTGCATTCTAAGCTCTTTTGCCTTCAGGTATATTATATTCCAAGTCCTATGAGCTTCCACTGTAGTTGCTACTAAGCCCTGTGTGATCCGGACTGCAACTCCACGATATTTGAATTGTGTCCTTCTGGCTGCTTGTAATATTTTCTCTTTGACTTGGGCGTACTGGAACTTGGCTATAATATTCCTTGGGGTTGGTTTTTTGGGATCTCTTTCTCGGGGGGGATCGGTGGATTCTCTCCATTTCTATTTTGCCATTTGCTTCTAGAATATCAGAGCAATTTTATTGTAGTAATTCTTTCAAAATGTTGTCAAGGCTCTTTTCCTGATCATGACTTTCAAGTATTCCAAAAAATGTTAAATTATCTTTCCTAAGTCTTTTTTCCATATCAGTTGTTTTTTCAATGAGATATTTCACAGTTTCTCCTAATTTTTCATTTTTTTTTGGTTTTGAAGCATTGATCCCCGATTTCTGGTAAATTCATCAATCTCCCTGAATTCTATTCTTTGTCTGAAGGATTTATTCTCCTCAGAGAGTTTTCTTATCTCTTTTTTCATCTGGCCAATTTTGCTTTTTAAGGCATTCTTCTCCTCAATAACTTTTTGAACTGTTTTATTCATTTGACCTAAACTGGTTTTGAGCATCCTATTTTCTTCAGCATTTTTTGGGATTTCCTTGACTAAGATTCTGACTTCATTTTCATATTTTCCCTGCATCTCTCTAATTTTTTCCCACTTTTTCTTCTAACACCCTCATTTGATTTTCAAAGTCTTTTTTGAGCTCTGTCATAGCCTGATCCCAATTTCTGTTTTTCTTGGAGTCTTTAGATGCAGGAGCTTCTGTTTCCTCATCTTCAGACTGGGTATATTGATCCTTCTTGGGATCATAGATAATGTATTTCTCAATGGTGTTCCTCTTTTTTCTCTGCTTGCTCATTTTCCCAGCCTAAGACTGTTTTTGGGGTGCTTCCTGAGCTTTTGGGACACTCCCACAAGGGTCTCAGTGTGTGAGGCTCTGTCCTCCCTCCTGGTCTGTGAATGACCATGTGTGCCCCCCTCTGCCACAGGGCTGAGGTGGGGGGGGGCCCTGCTGTTCTATGGGGGGGGGGGGGCTAGACTGTGATCAGGATCTGAATGTGGTCACAGCCCAAGAGTCCTGTTCCAGGTGCAGAGGACAAAGCTCAGCTGTCTCTCTCTTCGCTCTCCTCCCCAGGTTCAATGGGCTCATGCCCTGGAGGCTCCTGCTTACTGGCTCCTCCTGCTTCTGTTTCCTGGATTTGGGCTGCTGAAAGACCACATTGCTTGCTGTGTGCCCTGAGGGCTGGGCTCCATGTGCTCCTTCTAGCAGAGGTCCCTCTGCTGTTCCCCCACTTTGTGCTCAGTGTTCCCCGGAGTGTAGCTCAAGAGACTCCTCTGCTGCTGTGAGCCGTGGCTCCCAGCACCCTGGGGCTGCCTCCTGGAGGCTGAAGTTCTTTCGCTCTGGCAGGCCACCCCTCCAGCGGGCTGCCCCTCTGACCCTGGGGAGCAGAGCCTTTCTGCTCTTTTCCAGGTTATCTTGAGTAGGAGAACAACTTCACTGGGTTCCTCTGTGGGTTCTGGCTCTTCAAAATTTAGTTAGAGTCCTTAGCATATGAGTTTTATGAGAGAGCACCTAAGACCTGATCCTTTCTTGTCCCCATCTTGGCTCAGCCCCCTACCTATTCTTTCTTAAAACACAGTGAATATTGCCTTTTATATGTGCTTAGCATTTCAGATAATCCTGGTTTTACTCTGTGATAAAATATTGCTGTCTTGTAATGGTCTTTGGTTACCTTGTTCTTTTCTTTATCTTTTTACATGACCTTTAATCATGGTTTCTCACAATGTAATTACTTTGCTTTTATATGACCACATTTTTATTCATTTTATGAATATTTCTTATCATATTGACAAAGACCAATACTTTGCCATACTATTATCTTAAGGTCCCTCTCTTTTATTGTCCCTTAGTCCTCCCTCTTTTCCTTTTTTATTCTTTTAGGCACATATATTCATCTTCAAATAAGTAAAAGTATAATAGCATTAGGTATTAAAGTGTTAATCTGTATAATGCTGAATGACAATATCATAGTCACTGGAAGCATCCTTTTCTTTCTTTACTTGACTCTTGTTTCCATTATTAGTTGCTCTTTACTTTATCTGTATTTGATTTTTTTTAGACTTTTCAAGGCAATGGGGTTAAGTGGCTTACCCAAGGCCACACAGCTAGATAATTATTAAGTGTCTGAGGTCGGTTTTGAACCCAGGTACTCCTGACTTCAAGGCTGGTGCTCTATCCACTACGCCACCTAGCCCCCCCATATTTGATTTTAAGTGTGTTAAGTGTTTTAAAGGACACGTTTGTGGGTAATGATTATGTGCCAGTTTGGACTTGGTAGGTGAGAAGATAAAAATGGAGTTAAAGATGCATTATTTGTACTACATCAACCCAGCAGTCTCTCATACTGTAATTTGTAAGTATTGGTAAATTTTCTTAGCAATGCGAACCTGGTTTGTTATTTATTCATGTACAGAAATTGTTACTTTTCTCCTGACAACTTGTAACAAATTTTTTTACACTAACTTCTATTCAATTCAGTGCCAACTGTTAAGTAAAAGCCATAATTGACATCTGTGGGAGGTAAAGTACCTGATGAGTAAGAGTCAAGCTATGCATGAATGATTTAAGAGACCTTGCTTTTCATGGACATTTGAACTGTCATTTATCTGAATAGATTTTATTCTATGTGTCTGCTATTCAAATGTTTGTCTAGACACAACAGGATCTTTTGGCATTTTGTTAGGACATATTTAAGAAAATAAATTGAAGGAAAAATAGCAATAAACTGAATAAATAGCAATTTTGACCATGAAAATTTGACATAGAGAATGTTAAGAGAAATAATTCTTTTATCTACAAAGAAATTAACAAAGATTTTTTTGAGGCAGAAGACATATATGACAAAAGATTTTAAAACATTTTGAAAAAGTAGGCAAATTGTTTAATATCTATACAAAATGGTGTTGGTTTTATTTGCAAAGTATTTTCAGATTATGGTTGTAAGCATTTTAATTCTGGAGACATACAAAAGAGCAGGTTGCCAAAAATTCACACATATTTCATTTTGGGGCAGGTATTTGACTGTTATAATAAGCTGTCAAGTAGAAGTATAACAGTCCAATGCTTTATTCCATTACTTATTAGCTATCAAAGTTTAAATCCACTTTAATGAACTAAGCCCCTATGTCTTCTCAATCTCTTCCCTTTTACCCATTGCTATATAATTCACATAATATATAAGAAAAACAGTACATGTTAGCTAATATAGAGAGGCAGGATTTTTTAAAATATGCATTAACAGCAGATATTATACATTTGTAAAACCCAAACCATCAAAGACAAATTGTGAGTCCAATCTGATCCAGAGCGAGGTCTCAGATCATTGTTCTCAGTCCAGAAATCATCTGATGGAACAGGACATACTGCAATAATAACTTAACCCTCCAAAGACCAACGAAAATTCTTCATCTTGGTGAAAGAGCTATCATTGCCATTGGAATATTAAATCTTCAAGCAAACCAGCACTGTTCCCAACATGATATCACAAATGAATACAACTATGGTGAATTTAAACTGGAGAAATGGTGCATTTAAATTTGGAGAAAAAATATGATTTTTTGTGCCAATGTTGCTATGTTAATATATCTGATATAACAGGAAACCTTGGGAATACCTCTATATTTCATAGGAGGATTCTCCAAAATCAATAGACATTTAATTTCTCTCTATTTCCACTTTCTTATCCCAAATGATCACCTCAAAAGTTCTTAATTTTGCATTCAGGTGTATATTTCCATGGCATAAGAAGAATTCGTCTGTTCCCAAACCATTGTGGAAATTAGGTAAGCCTTCAGAGGCTTATGTAAAAGAAATGCTAATCATTTTATAGATGCTAAAATTTTGAAATTTAGGAGATCTTGTAAACATACGTTGGATGTAAGATCTGTGCTGGTCAGTGGAAATATGATTGCAAAGAAGGGATGTGCACATGTTTGCTAGAGGTTTACTGCAATAGCATTGGGGTTCTGTAGCTATATAAGGCAATTGATGGAGCTTCAGGGAATGAATAACTAACTTAAGTAACTGTTCAGGAACATAGAAAAGCTAGCCAGTCTAAGTCTAAATCCCTCTGAATATGCTCCATTTTTCATGTTTCTCTTCAGTTTATCAGCCCAAAATTTTTTTTTTTAAAGAGATTCTATTGGCTATGGTAGCTCATAAATAGCTTCAGTTTCAGCTTCTTAACAAGCCAAGTCACCTTATTTCAGTCTCCTGTGATTTTCCAGTTGAAAGTAGTCTTTCTATCATCACTTGTTTTTCTTTTCCTTGTCTTTGTGATTCTAATATATTTCTCCTACCTTTGTGGAGTTTGAAATTGTTATTTACTCACATAGACTTTAAATGCATTCTTTACTAGAGTGAAAACAAAATTAATACAAAAAAGTTTAAAACCCCAAGCTGTTAGAAAACTATCTTTCCAGTTTTGATGTGAAGCCTTATATTCCAAAATCATTGTATTGTACCTGGTGTTGCCTAGACATATACAACGACTTCGATGGTAGAAAATCACCTTCAAACATTTCGGTCTCAAAAGTAAAGGGTGCATTGTACCCTTACAGTATTGCAGTAAGTTTAGCACATTTATCTTCTTCTGGCTTATTGCTGGACTTATAAAGACCTTCATGATCTCTTTCTGTCTCCCATCCTCTCTGTTTTGTCTTTCTGTGTCTCGTTCTGTCTGTCACACACACACACACACACACACACACACACACACACACACAAACAAATACACAAAAAAACTTTTCCTCCTCAATGCCTCTCATCAATGGAGCATATATAATCAAACACATTCTGTCATTTCCTTTAAGTTTAACAAGTATTTCTCGGGGATCCTTCTCTGATGTTTTTCAGTTTTTACCTCAGACTTGATGGCAAGGATTTTCCACTTAAACCAAAAGAGTATAACATTTCTTTTGTTTCTGAATATTTTTCATAAAGAGAGAAACACTTCTCAAATGGTTCCCTCATTATGTTACAACAGTATGACTTTAGATATTTAACTTACATTAATTTCCTAAGACTACTAAAGTCCATTGTGCTCATTCATCATTTGACATTTCAAAAATAGATAAATGAAGCACTTAAATTACTATTACAACCATGTGCTAAACAAAAATGAAAAGCAAGTCTTTAAATTTAGGGAGACTGCAAACCAAGAAAGACTTACCGCATGCATACAAATTAGATAGATTATAATAAAGAAGATGATGTCCAGAAATTGTATAAATATAATTAGAATATTTCACTTGTTGTCTGGGAAAATCAAGAAAAACTTTGTGACTTAATTTAGCTTATGAATGGTCCTTGGAGTTAAAGAAGTATTTCGATAGGCAAAGATGTGGAAGCAGTACATTGTAACCCTAGAGCAAAGCTTGTATTAATACCTGAAAGCCGAAGTACACAAATTGAGACTGGGGAATAGCTAAGAGTTCATAACAGATAACATGTTGAATGTATGAAGGGGATTAATAAGAAATAAGACTGGCACAATAGGAAACCATACGAAATTAGGACTAGAAAGAATCTTTGGAAATATTTAGTCCTGCCTGCCCTTTTAAATAGTATGCTGAGATCACAAGTCATTGTGACTCTTATTATTTAGTATATTTCAAGAAATGTGATAAATGAAGAATTTAATCTCAGATCTAACTCCAAATCTTGCATCATTTTTTTGTAATTTTGAGCAGCCAATAGAGCAGCTTAGCAATTAATTCATTCTTTCATTTCATTTTATTCACTTTTAGTAAATTTTATTTCATTTGTTCATTTTTTATCTGTCATAGAGAACTAATGAATATATGCAGTTTTTGAAAATTTATTTTCTCCCTTTAAAATAATAAATTTAAAAAAATAGAAGTTTAGTTACAAATTATACTCACTTTGCAAAAATTTTGGTCTCTGCAAAAATCATCAAAGAGTTCTTTCATTATCTATTAGTCAAGAATAGTGGAAATACATTTGGGAAACTTAGAAGTTAAAGGAAACATGCACACACACACACATATTTATTGTTCCTTCTAAGATCATCTGTTTTGCCCTTGTCTTCTATTTATTTTTACATAGACATGCTGCCTCCTCATTAGAATATAAATTCATTGAGGACAGATACTACTTTATTCTGTATCCCCAATGCTCAACATAGTATTTAGTCAATAACAAGAATCTAATAAATGCTTGTTAATTGCTTTACCAAGTACTAATAACATTCATGAAACAAATTATTTCCTCCCCACCCTTAAATATCTGAATAATTACATCTCTAGTTAGATACCTTAGTTAATGTGTATAATTTCTTAGATTAATCATACAATTAAATACCACAATAATAATATTTCTCTTTTTATGGTACAATAATGTATGGCCTGTTCAGAAAGGCTCTCTGACCCTCAGCTTGGAAACATCAGCAATAAACAGGCAAATTGCCTCATCTCCAAAATGGATCTGGAAAAAAATTCATAATTCAGTTTAGCTTCTATTGTGAAGATATTTTGACTCATTCAAATTTTCATTTACATATTCTATTTAAATAAACACATTTGTTTTTGTACTGCTTCATTGCCATGTAAAATTTCTCTTTAGGGATCTATAAAGCTATATGTAGGAGTTATCTTCCTATTAAAGCACCTGTCTCTATTACAGAAGAAAGGGGGTATATCCTTCAGCCCACAATTGTCATGGCAACATAAGGGAGAAAATTGAGAGCCTTTTTCTATGTGCTATTTCTGGGCTCAGGAAATGGAAATCATGAGCTGTTCAGTTTCTAGTCCAATTTCCACATTAAAAAAGGTACAGTTAAATATTGTGGATGAAAATTTGGGCTTTTAGGAATGTACCAGATGTGAACTACATATTTTCTCAGTGTTTTTCTTCCTTTTACTAAAAATGATATAGCAGGCCCTGGAGCTAGAACAGTTTTAACTACAAGTCTAGGAGTCCTGTAACCAAATGCAAATAAAGCTGCCAATTTATAATATAGATAGGTGGATATGAATTGTTTATTTATTTTCAAAGCTGAGGTAGTACTTTATATTTTGAATAACTTTTGTTACTGTTGTTGTTATTTTTCAATCCTGTCTGAATCTTAGTGACCTTTAGGGATTATTTTTGGCTAAAATATAAAAGTTATTTGCCATTTTCTTCTCTAGTGGATTAGATAAGCAGAGATTAATCTGGCAGGTCCATTGCTCTATCCACCAAACCTTCTAACTGCATAAGACTAGCAAGTATAAAAAAATCTGTCAATAAACATTTATTATACATTTATGTGCCTTCATTATGTTTTTGGGATTCCCAAACTGCAGGAACCATGGTTTGAGGAGAATTTGAAAACAAGTTGGGAGAGAAGATCAATATATATGAATTTATAAATTATAATAAAATATGATATTGACTTATAACTAGGTTAAACTAAGATTTCAGAGAAGGTACTGATCAGGATGTATTGTGAAGGATTTGCAAATTATGTTGATACAAAATAAAAAATATTAGTGTAACTAAATTATTCAATAAATAATTCAAATGTCTATTAAAACTGTCTGCATATCTGCAATACCAAACATAGTGACTGGTACACATTCACTTACCAAAAGCATGTTGAGTGGTGAATAAAGTTTGGGTTTAGATCATGATTTTAGCTGAATAATTGTGAAAATTTCAGGAAACATTCCATTGAAATGGAAAGGATGCTAAATTTGTGGTAAAGAAAAAGACACAACCAACAACATTGGTTGGAATACCTACTCCAACAAGAGTAGCAGTAGTGACAAGTCATTTAATAATGCCAAGATTCATTTTTCTCATCTCCAAAATAATTTTTTACTACTTAAAGGTAGAAATCATAATTTTAGGCAGTTTTATACTTAATATAGTGCCTACAGGAATGATTTGCACAGAGTAGGCATTTTTAAAAATTTGTTCCATGAAATGATATAGAAATATATTTAAAATAGTAGCATTTGAACTCTTGAGACTATTTACGATATTCAGTAACATGAGTTAAATTGTTTCATTTTTATGACATGGTTATGGCATGATATATTACTTTATTATATATTTAAGAAATAACACGTTCATGTGTGTTTTGCCAAGTTTAATTTGCCCATGTTTTAAAGTTATAATTTTCCCAAGAATTATTTCTTCCTCCTTTTATGTTTCATAACACTTTTTTTTCATTTTTCTTTTATATTTAGCTCTTGCTAAGTTGGTTTTCATTCTTACCTGACTCTTCATACCCTTGTTTGGGGTTTTCAAGACAAGGAAATAGAGTGATCTGCCATTTCCTTGGCCAGTTCATTTTACAAATGAAAAAAACTGAGTCAAGCACATTTTAATTCATTGTCCAGGATCACACTGCTACTAAATATCAGAAGCTGGATTTGAACTGAAGAAGAAGAGTCTTCCTGACTTCAGACCCAGTGCTCAATCTGTTTTAACACCTAGTTGCCTTCTTTCATACACTTTTTATACACTTCATATATACTTATACACTGACTATATTACTATATATATGAATATATACTGTATACTCAATTATTCTTATTTGCTATTCTTCCAAGACTTTATATTCCCTAACTGCATTTCCCTATCTCTTCCCCATTCCTAGAATGCTCTCCCTTTTCATCTCTGCCTTCCAGGATCCCTAGTTTCATTAAAAGACCTATCTCCAGCAAGAGACCTCATTCAGTCCTCTTTAATCTTAGGAATTTCTCTCTGAGAACATGCACACTATTTGTTTGTATGTCTCCCTACATGGACTTTGAACTTCTTCCAGGAGGGACAGCTTCTTTTCTGACTTTCTTTATATCCCCAGCACTTTGAGCACTTTGTATAATGTTAGGATTAATAAACAGTAGCTATCCAAATTGTTCTTTGTAGAATAGTTATTTCTTTCTCTTACTACACTGTTATTTTCTTGTTAAGCTTGCTTGTATCCTCCAAGTTGCCTTACAAACTAAAGGTCATTTCATTCCTGGCAAAATTCTAGAACCTATTATGAAAGATAGTAAACATAGAAAATGAATAAATTATCATAAGTATGCAAGCAAAGCAGATTGTGTGAGGTTGAGGCTTTTATTTTTACAGGAGACTTAGACTAGGAGATAAGAGAAATTCTATATATGAGTTCCTTAGAAATTATTATACCTTTTATAAAAGTCTCATACATTCTGTTAGAATAGATGGGTAAAAGGTCTTGATAACACTACAGTTAAATAGATTCAAAACAATTTGACATGGGGTAGCTAGGTGGCTAAGTGGATAGAGCACCATTCCTGGAGTCAGGAGTACCTGAGTTCAAATATGTCCTCAGACACTTAATAATTACTTAGCTGTGTGGCCTTGGGCAAGCCACTTAACCCCATTTGCCTTGCAAAACACAAAAAAATACCCAAACAAACAAAACATAGCACAAAACAATTTGACAGGCTGGACACTAAATAAAGTGATTATCAGTATCATTTTTTTTTCTGTGAATAGTTGGTTCTAGGATTTGGACTGAGGGTCATGCCACCCATGAATTTAAACAAAAAATATCTCCTTTGTAATTATCATACCAAAGGGTAGACAGAGACCAGCTTTTCTCTCTCTCTCTCCATTCCATTACTTCTGATTCTAAGGTATTTATTAAATCTTAGAATTATCACATGCTTGAATAAGTAAATATAATGCCTTCTTCTTTTCATTGATAGTCATACATATGTTCACCCCTATATATTCCAGCAGTACTACAACAATCACCACTGTTTGTAAGGGTGATTTGTTAGCATGCTTTCTCTTTTTCCTCTGGTTCTTTGATTAGTCACTGCAGCTGCTATTTCAACTATCAAGCTTATCACTAGACACTAATCATCTTATTATGCCTAGCAGGAGTTAACTGATTTTGGTCAGTGCTCCTTTTCTTTACCTCAACCATTATTTGACCATATACCCTAATAGTGTGCCAACATAAGCACCATCAGAATGTTGCTGAAAAACTGGGATTGGATCAGGGACTTCTTCAGTCTAATGTTCTCCCAGCTGTTAATTAACCTTACAGGCCAAAGTGTTTCACCATGGAAATCATCAAGGTGATGTTTAAGCAATTGAGAAAAACAGGTTTGCAAAGACCATGTTGTCACCAATTTCTTGCCAGAAAATCATATACTGGTGTATATTTTGCCTGACATGGCTGGAATGCCATGGTGTCTCACTGATATGGGAGGGATCTATATCTATAAGGTAAAGGATTCTCACAATATGTAGGCCATCATCATAAGTACCGTTTCTTACTAGATCAGGCCATGGAGTGATAGGGAGTCTGTTAATGACCATGAGAAGGATGTCTTTGCAAAACATTCCCCTCACCATAATCATCATGAAGTCCCTGCCATGTCATAATTCATTTTATCTCACGGACTTCTTCAATTAGGAAGGACAAAAACATTTACAATGACAACAAAGAATGATCTCTCATTATCACCTACTATTTATTCTGAGAACTAAAGTCAAATAAACATTTTCATGTCCCCTGGAAAGATTTTTTTTCAATAGGTATTCTGTTACTTCAGAATATAAAACACTCTCCTTTCATCATCAATTTTCTAAATTTCTTAAATCCCTTTAGTAGAATATAAGCTACTTCAGGCAGAGAGATATCTCTTGCATTGCACATTACTTAGTACATTTTGCCATATACTGTAATACATTCTTTTATTCCTTTCTTCCCTTCTTCCTTCCCTCTCTCCCTCCCTTCCTTCCTTCCTTTCTACCATCCTTTCTTCCTTTTATCCTTCTTTCCTTCCTTCCTTCCTTCATTTAAAACTGGATTTCTCCTAAATTCTTGTACCTGTAAATCCCCATTCTTTTGGGAATAATAGGCTGGCTATCACTAAGCATAATATCAGGATCTCTGGGAAGAAGTTCAATTGCAAAATTCCAAAGCTTCAGAGTTTTATTTTAATTTTTTAATTTCTCTTCTATGCTAGGTTCTTTCCTCTGGGGTGATTTCAATGTTTTTACTTTTTTTGAATTCTTTTGTACTTTATTCCTTTTTATATCTTCCATATTTTATATGAGACCTACTCCCACCTTAAAAGACAACAAAAGCTGCTCAACCACACTTAAGGCAATAATTACTAAAGTATAAATCTTCCAGATCAATCCAAAGGCTAAGTAGCCTACCACATTTATTGGATCACTAGTTGAATTAAAGTTAATCTCCCTTGACTCTGGTAACTGTTAGGAAGCTGCCCATGCCCATGTTGTATTGCTTTTAATCTTGTCTGCTTTGTCTTTTTGTTTTCTGCTAACCTGATTCTCAGTATAAAAATGACCAAGTAATGAGGACTCCCAGAGGATGCATGCAAAAAAAGTCAACAGAACTCAAGAAAATGATACTTATTCTTCATGGTCAGCTGAATCATTCAATAATTAGAAACAAATGTATTTTCCAGTAAATTCCTTTTTATTACTACATGTCTATTTTTATTTCAAATATAATAGATTGTCAAATTCTTGTATTTGCCGGCCTTTCCCAAGCCAGATAAAGACTACTCACAGAAATCAAATGCTTATGCACATGTCCAATAAGAGAGGGATCTCAGACTCTACCTGCATAATGAGATGTAATATATAACATTCTCTACTGTCAAATAGGGTAAGGTATATCCTGATTCAGAAACAAATAACTGCATTACTTTTCTTCCCTCATTTACATATTTCAGATTGATGCTTCAGGTTGGTAAAATGTTCTTGGTCTTTCTCAAATAGTAAAATGATATATAAAGAATTTCCTTTTTGGCTAATAAGACTGAGTGACTGTTGAACTCTTATTTCATTGTGCAGTATTAAGTTGGACTCAACCTTAAAAAGTCCAACTTTATTTTTCCAGTTATGACATAGCCTCAAGACAAGATTTGTCATGGTCCCTCAACTGTTTGACATTGGGAAACTGTGGGAAAAAGCAACCCATCCATTTGTGAAGGACTCCCTTGTAAAGAAAAAGGGAAATGTTTGAGAGGGGGATTATTGCAACTGCTTGTCAGCATATTCACTCTGGCACATTTTGGCAGCTCATCCCAGGTTATTTAACCAAGAAATGATTTTTAGTATTCTTTTAGACATTGTCACTTACTCAAAATGAATTTAAAATTGTGAAAGTGTCATAGGAGATTTTACTCATATACCTATTGGATAAAACTATTTAAATTATCATCTTTTTCACATAGAATAGTAATTTATGGAATATTTGTCACACTGACCTCCAGATCTTGATCTTATTCTTCTTCAGACTTTTGAAACTCCTTGTTTTCATATCTTTTTGTATAATCTGAGTGAATGGGTGATGCCATGAAGTGGCAGTAAAAAGCTGATGAGTGACTTGGAGGAAAAAGTAAAATGTCAAAAAGCAAGAGGGTAACTTGATTATTTCTCAGAAAATATGTTCAATTTTGTCATAATAAATTAATATACAGTGACACCTAAAAAAAGAATTATGCCTTCAGCCCATTTAACAAATAGTTTTAGTTTAATAATTTTCAGTACACTTTAGTGACCATACCAAACACTGTTAGCATATCATTTCTTAACTGTTCATCTTCAACTTAACTTTTTAAGCATAGTAGATATAGTGGCTTTAGTTTCAGAAAGATCTGAGTTAAAAATCATATCTAAGGTATATGGCTGGTATGGGAGGATAGGAGTAATTTAGCTCTCTTCTTTCCTTATTCCTAAAGAGAATTTGAGTTTCTGTTTCCTAGTCATTCTTTTGACTTGTTGTTTCTACGCCCACAAACAAATATATAAGTATGTTTCAGATTAGGAGTGAATTTTAATTTATTTAATTTCAAATTTATATTATCCCCCTTATTATTTATGGTGGTCAGCCAAAGTAAGCATTGTCAGCTCAGAGTGTGACCCTCTCTTGATGTCTTTTCTTTCCTTTTCATCTTTCTTGCAGGTAGAGAAAATTAAAATGAAAAATTGAAAAGCTGTTGATCAAAAGGGAACAATTAGCTTAGAGACAATGAATTTAGCTCAAAAGTGTATTATTCCAGGCATTAGTAGAATTTACACATTCTTTTATTTTTCTCCAAAGTTAAAAACAAGGAAAAAATCTTAAAAATGAATTTAAAATATAATTCAAAGTCCCATCTCTGTTGTTCATCTAGCCTGTTGAATTTTACATAATCAAATATCTACAAATTTCTTTTCCCTCCTTCTCTCACTCATTTTAGCAAAATACTAACTAAAGATATCATTAAAATTCTATGTATAGAACCATTGTTAAAAAAAGTTAACTAGTTGGGAAAAATGTTGAAATATTAAAGCAACCCTTCTCAGTTTGCTTTGCCACCTATGGTTCTGGGCAATAAAATTAAAGAGAAAACTTAGAAAGGAATAGTGAATAATCTTTCCTGAAGATTGTCTGAAAAGTCAGGATTTAGTCACAATCTACTAACATTTCTTATTTAGTCTGGTTTATCCTTAAGAAAGAGAAAATAGTTCCAGTCACAAATAGCCTTCTGATCCTAACTTCTGAAGTTTCTTTCACCCAACTCTTTTCCTTGTTTTTCTCCAGAGAGATTCTTCAAAGTCCTGCTTTAATGGTTATTCTAACTTTTATTTGTAATGCTGAGATATGAGTTGTAGAATAAGAGATACAAGTCTTAACATCTTTGCAATTTAGGATTCCTTAGAGTTGTGTCATATTTGTAACGCTGATTTATTTAAGTGTTGGAGTCAGATTTATCAAATAGGGTCTGCATCCACATTTATTCTCTATTATTATAAAATTGCTTGTAGTTAATGCACCCAGTTAGAGAACACAACTCTTATAATAATTGCAACTCTTTTATAATTAATTAGAATTGAGCTTCCAGTCTTGAGATAGGTCCCTCTCTCCCTCTTCTATTTTTCTTATGTGTCTCCTATTGCAATCTCAAATCACTGACAAAAGGACCCCAGAAGACATAAAAAATGACTTTGATCACAGGTATTTATGAGAAATAATACAAAACTCAGCAATTACACTCATTAAGAGAATAAATTTTAATAAAGCACAAATTCAAACATGTGACTGGATAGGGCTCCTATTAAGTCACTCACACTTATGTATATACATTCTCATTACAATGAACAGTATCAGAATTGGGATTTACACTGCATGGGCCTATGAGAGAAACCACACGCAGTCCTCCTTTACCACATCTGGTGACTTTTCTAGCAGTTAAAATCAAGATCAGCAGTAAGTACTAAATAACTTTTATATGCCTGTGAAAGGCATTATCAAGACCATAGAAAATAAATATTTATAATAAAAGGGTCTACAAACATTAGACTGGTGACATATAGAGAAAGCAACAGGCATGAGCCCAAACAATTTGTGAGAGTATGAACAATCCAAGGTGACTCACAGCTTGCCACTGCCTCACCTCCTGTCTTTCCCGTATTTGAGGCTGAAATACATGGATTCAGCCGTCTTTGTCGATGAAAGCAAGTGGAAATTACATATGTAACAGATCAGTGAGCAAGTATTAATGTTTGCTTAATTTTATCATTATTAGTTTTTAAAATTTTTATGATGTTAGGAAAGACTCTGCCTCCTCTGCCCACCCCCCCCATCACATGCTTCTGCCCAGTTAGGACATTTAGACAGACTAAATCTCTCATTGTCTTATAGGTATTGCACATCTGGCAAGAATGGATAATGCTCTGACAGTCCTGTAGCAATGGAACAACTGCCATCTCTTCACTCATTCTCTTCAAGAAAACTAAACTTTTAGGTTATTAGTTCCCTGTCTTCTCAAACTTGGAAGATTTTCAAATTTTAAAGACTGGGTCAGCCTACTCTTTGCTAATTTGTAGCACATTCTTAGAGAAATTTGTTACCCAATAAACATCAGTTTATTGGAAGCTACTGAATTTCAGAGTGAAGCAGTGAAAGGATTTTTAAAATTAGAATTTGAATAAATTTTGTTAACATGCAAACTATTTTGCATATAAAGTAATAGAGTATAAAAAGATATGTCAAATTTGAAAATATCCATACAACAATATTAAAATATTGAATGACCTTAATTTTTGTTATAGCATTTTGTTGTTTTTTCAAAAACTGGTATATTAGATGCATATATATATATATATATATATATATATATATATATATATGATACTTATCTTTGTCTTCTTTAACTGTCCCCGTCACTTCACCATTCATTCAGTGAGAAAAAATGCCTTTAATACATACCTGCATAGTATGATTATTTTGATATGAGTTTAATATACCCCAAGAAGGAACACAAAGAAACATTTGCTCCAAGCAAAAAGGGGAGGGGAGGAGAAAAGCAAGTTTTATTCTGAAGATTTCCTAGACACTGTATTGAGACTCAAGTAACAGTTTTTCAAAGCCTTTGATTCTACTGCTCTGTGGCTTGGGAATATAACCCATCCATTTAAGGGAGTTCATCAATCACATTTATAAGGTCACTTATCTGAATTACCATCTGACTAAAGTAAGTCTGGCAATAGTTTTCCTAGTTAAGTCTCCATTTAAATTTTATTATATGAGTATTGCTTGTACAACTTTGAAGTTTTATATAGAGAAAATTTTCCATTTTATCTTCACTCATTCTTTGTTTTGAGCATTTAACTATGAATTCTTCCCCTTATGCATACATATAAAAGTAACTGCTTTCTTATTCCTCCAATTGTTTTAGATGATGTGACATTTTTTATGTAGTGGTCATGTTTTACTTTTTTTATTTCTTCTTTCATGCATCCTAAGGAGAACTATGATTATCTACATTTTTTTTCCTTGTTTCAGAGACTAGGTTTATTTTATTGACTGTGAGATTACTTTGTAAGGCCCATTTAAATCCAATAATGCTTATCAAAAATTAAAAAAACAGAAAACTACTGTCAAGTTCTCTGTCTGTCTCTGTCTCTGTCTCTGTCTTTCTCTCTCTCTCTCTCTCTCTCTCTCTCTCTCTCTCTGTCACTCTCTTTCTCCCTCTGTCTCTCTTTGTCTCTCTGTCTGTCTCTCTATGTCTCTGTCTCTGTCTCTGTCTCTGTCCCTGTCTCTCTCTCCCTCTCTCTCTCTCTCTCTCTCTCTCTTTCTCTCTCTCTCACACACACACACACACAGACATATCCAAATACAGACACACAGATATATCATGATGACTAGTAAAATGCAAAATTAACCCTAAGCTTAGAACCCAGAAAAAAAAAAAAAAACATTGGCAATCAGCTCTAGGTCCCCTGCAATCCTCTAGCTCAAAGGACATGGGCATTCATAGGTGTCGTTGAGTCTCTCAGTCTCTGGAAGCTCTCTGTTCTTGGAAATAGAAGAATAATAAAAGTTCTGCCCTTATCATGCTCCATAACTCTTCACAAGGTTATATGAATACATGTATCTGTGTGTTTGTGTGTATGTGAGTGTCTGTGTGTGTTGGTGTCTGTGTGTATGTGTGTGTATATTTCTATATAGAAAAAAACTAAAAAATCTGTTTACACATACATATTAGTAACTTAATTCTATATGTAAAAAATTGTATCATATTTTGAATTGCTTCTTCATAATTATAAATCATATAAATGTATCCCAATGCCTCCTTTTTTCTAAAGTTAAAAAAATATATTTGTTGTTTATAAATTATTTTAATTAAATATGTAATTTGGCAGCAGACCTTTGTATAATCAATATATGGAGACAGATAATGAATTGAGAATCATAGATGGATCACTAAAAATCATTTCTTTTTTGGATTTAAAAGAAAAGCACCTTTTAAATTGAAATGGGAATATAGCTCATTTTTTTTGGAATTCTGCTTTGATTTTATATAACATTTATGTTATATAAAATTTAATATATTTTTACTATAAAGTAGTAAAACAATTAATACTTCATAATCATCATAGCAGTAAAGTCTAACTTTGACAACAATCAGGATAAAATGTTTCTTCAAGGAAAACCTTTTATGTAATCATCTTTAGGTTATAAGGATACCATAGATTTGAAAAACATCATTCTCACTGGCCAAATCTAGCCAGGAAAAAGAAGAAGGCAAGTTTCCATTTGATATTTGCTTCTTTGTAGTTTCCTATGAATATATCTCTACTTAAAGTTTGAGATATGAACATTAGAGAAATGCCAATTATTGAAATAGTTAGAATATCAGCAATGGGCTTTGCAATGTTATAAGCAACTATTAACTGATGCTTTTGTTTTGACTGGTGGTGGCAATGTATTTTCTGTATTGCAATTTGGTGACACAATGGATAAAAGTGAATAGAATGGTAGACCTGGAATTAGGAAGATCTGAGTTCAAATCTTGTCTCATTTGGGCTTGATCTTGGGCTAATCTTCTATACAGATTACTTTAGTTTCCTTAATTAAAAAAATGGGTATAATAATATAAATAGCAAAAGCAAAAAATATTATAAAATCCTTTGCACATAATAGGAAATATGGAAGTGCTAGTTAATAACATTTATTAATTGTTATTATTTTGCATACACTTAGACTCATGTATTTTCCTTTTTTGGTAAAGTTTTTCTTCTTCTAAGTACTTTATTAATGGAAAATGGAAAAGATGATAAAGTAACAAGTCAAAGGAACAAGCTACTTATGAATAATTGTTGAAAAAGAAAAATAATACTGATATTTTTCAGCTCAGTGCAATATCAAGTTGGTTTTTAAAAGTATCTGAAAGATGAGCTTCAAAAAAGAATTGCTTTGTCCTGCCTCAATGGTCTTTTCCATAAGTATTGCTCATGGAACATTATCTCCCACATTAATTGAAGCACCCGATTGTCAAAGCAGTATATAACTTATTCAATTTCACACAATTACACCAAAGCAGGTTCCACAAAACAAAATAAATATAAAATTAATCAGAAGAATTTCTCACTTCAATTTAGTTAAGATTTAGTTTTCTTAGGGTTCCCAACATAGTCATACTAATATTAATCAGACATATTAGATAAAGTGGGTCTTTGATTCCCTCTCACCATGTGGTAATAATTGATAATTAAAATTTCCATGCTACCTACAGAATGAGTATGATAACCTCTGAACAACTTTTAATCATAAATCAAATGCTGGAAGAGACCTCAGAGACATTTAATCAAACCTCTTTCATTGTACAAGGCAAATGATTTGTCTAAAGACTCAAGAGAGTAATCAAACAATCAAAGTAACCTATCCTAGGGATTTCAATATGGGTAAGTACATTTTTAGATTATGGAAAAGTGGAGGAATCTGCTTTGGACCTCATTTAGCATTACGCCCACGCTGGTAAAAGGAAAAGCTTATTCAAATATCATGTTATTTTTGGCATCCAATTTGATGGAAAACTTGCCTTGATCTTTCTTTAGGCGAAAACTATGATTATATAAAGAATTAAGAAAGCCTTCCTCTTATTGTTGTCTACTCTGTCCAAAGTTTGGCAGAGAGAAAATCACTGATGGGCAAAACACATTAATGTTGAAATGGTTGCCATCCCATTATAGTCTTAAGCCTATCTTGACTGAGTGAACCATTTCCCATGGAAATTTCCCAAAAAGGGAAGTTAAAAAATTTAAAAAAGCAAAAAGAAGTTCATTCTGATTTCATTAACATCCACATTATAAATAGAATTTGTAGTCATAGGATTTGCATTTAACAAATAGTGATATGACTGTCTCTTCCCTTATATAGGCTTTTTTCCACCAATTTTTAAAATAATGTAGGTTTCAACTATACAATCTCTACATTTCTCTTTCCACTGTAAATCTATGATTCTATGAATTCCTACTTCATTTTTCCTTCTCAGTGAATTCATACTAGAGATATGACAAGAAGTTTTAAATAAAAAATTACTTTACCCTCTGGGTTTAGAAAATTTCCACATGAAATTAGACTTTAGAAATGTTGGAAATAGTTACAGTTATTAATGAAAAAAAGCACTTTAATGGTTCATAATATTTTACAATGACAATTGATATGATAATGGTTCAAATCAGTTATGGGAATTCTCCTACATTCTTCTTGTCATTTACTGACTGTATAATATGTGGTCCATACTTTAAAATGTACATCCTGTTTGATCCTTCTAATTATTAAAAATATTGACCTAAGATATCTTGAAGATCTACATTGAAGTCAATCTCTAAAATAACTTATGGTTGGTAAGTCATTAAAAAAATTGCTGCATGCTATTAAAAACAAAAGATGCAAAAAGGAGGCTGAACTAAGTAGAGAAATTTTCCTCAACCTGTAGTTATCTATAGCAATGACATTCAATTTGAACTTGAATAAGTTGCCCTACCCTTGTTGTTATTAGTTTTCTTTTGTGTAAGAGTATAGACATTATTTCTAAAATATTTACAGAATTGAATTAAATTTATAAGTTTACAAATCATCCACCAATTGATAGATGGTCAAAGTTTATGAATAGACAGTTTTCAAGTGAAGAAATTAAAGCTATATGTAAACATTTTTCAAATAATTATTGATTAAAAATGCAAATGGGTATCATCTCACACTTTCCAGATTGGTCAAAATGATAAAAAGTGAAAATGATAAATGTTGGAGAGGTTGTGGGAGGATTGGGATATTGATACCTTGTTGGTGGAGTTGTGAATCGATCTAACCTTTCTGGAAAGCAATATGGGACTATGCCCAAGGAGCAATGAAACTGTTCATAACCTTTGATCCAGCAACTCCAATTCTGGGTCTATATCCAGAAGAAATTATAAAAAAAAATGGGAACAATCCTGCATCTTCCAAAATGTTCATAGTGATTCTTGTTGTAGTGACAAAGAATTGGAAATTGAGGGGAAGCCCATAAATTGAGGAATGGCTACACAAGTTCTGGTACACGAATACTATGGAATATTATTGTTCTATAAGATGCCATAAATGGTCAAACTCTAAAGAAGCATGGAATGACTTACAGGGTCTGATGTTGAACTAAGGGAGCAGAATCAAGGGAACACATTAACAACAATATTGTGAGATGATCAACCTTAACAGACGCAACTCCTATCAGCAGTTCAGAGAGCTTGGACAACCATTTTAGTTCAATATGGACAATGTTATCTCCATCCAGAGGAAGAAAAACAAAGCACAATTTAATAAAAAAAAAGAAAAAAGAAAAGCCAACCCTTCAGAATCTAATGAAAGCCTTATAATAAAAGTTATGTTTTATGCATCTCTTTCCCTTAGACCTAATGCCTCATATTGAAAATGACTCATATGAAATCATGTTTTATCCAAAATATGAATTTACAATGCTAACCTGACTGTTCACTGCTGAGGAAAGGGGGGTGGGAAGGGGGTCAAGTGGTAGGAAATTTTGAAACTTAAAAAAATATGTATGCATATGAATGAAAATAAATGAATAAATAGTTTTTTTAAAGTGTATAGACCAAAATAAATGACATAAAACTCAATTAAAAATAGATCCCTGGAGGTGTCATAATGACTATTATCTATTTTCTGCTATATTTTGTTTCATTTATTAAAAATTTCCAATGCCTTCTAATATGATTTAATGATTTTGATACTTCTGTACTACATGACTGGACTACATGACCTCTAATCTTTTGATACCTATTTATTTCTATGTTTTCCAGAGGAATTCATTCCATTTTTTTAAGAAATATGTTTAATTCATAAGAAAAAAAGTTCTAGATTTGTATGTATTTATGTTTTCCCCCCATTAGCTTTTTAACTCCTTAATGACAGGGACTGTCTTTTTGTAACTTTGTATTTCTCAGTACTTAGCACAGTTCCTAGAATAGAGTATAGGCTTACTAAAATTTTATTGATTTATTTTATTGATTGATGGTATAAGGAATTAGTGAAGAAGAAACTGTTTGTAATGCAGATCAGTACTTGTAATCTTCATATGAAAGCAAGGGCTTGAAACTCAGGTCCTGACCTTCCAGACTTAGAGACCACACTGTTTAAATATACTTTATAATTAAGGATTAAGAATAGAGAAAAAATATCTTTAGAACTAATCTGGATACTATCAAGATAAAATTGTTTTAATTTGTTTACATATGTAACTATGTTAATCTGTTATCTTTATATATTCATATATATATATATATATATATGCATAACCTAAACAGACATTTCAGTTTCATGTTACTCTAACCAATATATTAAAATATTTGCTCTTTTATCCTTTTGTACTACTATCAGTGTTGAAGGAAAAGCTATGAGCCTTTTTTGCCTAGACAAAGAGCAAAGAATAAGCATCACTGGACTGATAGATGGAAAAAAAAACCAAAAAATTTTAGTTTTATCTAAGGAAAGGAATACTAATATATTAGACTTTCAAAAATGAAACAGTGAATGGGTTTCAATTATATATAGATATTCATACAGAGGTTAGATGGCCATTTTTCAGTGAATGAATATATGAATAAAATATTTATCAAACTCATTATCTACAAAATATTGTGTTATATAAATAGAAAAGTCATAGAGTCCTTGCTTGAGAGAAACAGTCAAATTACATTAGTTATGTAGATGTACAGAAGAGAAGGAAATTTTTATTTATAATATATATATATGTTTAAATACCTGATAAGTGACAAGCTCTATGCTAAGTGCTTTATGACT